>NW_027479085.1:0-236936 GCF_051014685.1 Ptiloglossa arizonensis
TATGGACTTTGAATCTAAGAAATGGTTTGGAAGGCAAAAAATTTTTCGCAATTCTGCTGCTCCAAACGCTTAAATAGAATGGCCTAGGGGAAAAATACACATACCGTTGTAATCGGGCGAGTTTCTACTTTCAGATGCAACAGGAATTTTTGGGTTAGGTCAATCCGTTCGCGAGATATGGGAGTTAGAAGCAAAGAAATGGTTGAGAAGACAACTAATTTTTCGCACTTCTGCTGCTCCAAACGCTTAACCAGAATGGCCTAGGGAAAAAATACACATACCGTTGTAATCGGGCGAGTTTCTACTTTCAGACGCAATAGGAATTTTTGGGTTAGGTCAATCCGTTCGCGAGATATGGGAGTTAGAAGCAAAGAAATGGTTGAGAAGACAACTAATTTTTCGCACTTCTGCTGCTCCAAACGCTTAACCAGAATGGCCTAGGGAAAAAATACACATACCGTTGTAATCGGGCGAGTTTCTACTTTCAGACGCAATAGGAATTTTTGGGTTAGGTCAATCCGTTCGCGAGATATGGGAGTTTGAAGCCAAGAAATGGTTGAGAACGCAAAAAATTTTTCGCAATTCGGCTGCTTCAAACGCTTAACCAGAATGGCCTAGGGAAAAAATACACATACCGTTGTAATCGGGCGAGTTTCTACTTTCAGATGCAACAGGAATTTTTGGGTTTGGTCAATCCGTTCGCGAGATATGGGACTTTGAAGCTAAGAAATGCTTGAGAAGGCAAAAATTTTTCGCAATTCTGCTGCTCCAAAAGTTTAACCAGAATGGCCTAGGGAAAAAATACACGTACCGTTGTAATCGGGCGAGTTTCTACTTTCAGACGCAACAGGAATTTTTGGGTTATGTCAATCCGTTCGCGAGATATGGAAGTTTGAAGCTAAGAAATGCTTGAGAAGGCAAAAAATTTTTCGCAATTCTGCTGCTCCAAAAGCTTAACCAGAATAGCCTAGGGAAAAAATACACATACCGTTGTAATCGGGCGAGTATCTACTTTCAGACGCAATAGGAATTTTTGGGTTATGTCAATCCGTTCGCGAGATATGGACGTTTGAAGCCAAGAAATGGTTGAGAAGGCAAAAAATTTTTCGCAATTCTGCGGCTACAAACGCTCAACCAGAATGGCCTAGGGAAAAAATACACATACCGTTGTAATCGGGCGAGTTTCTACTTTCAGATGCAATAGGAATTTTTGGGTTAGGTCAATCCGTTCGCGAGATATGGGAGTTTGAAGCCAAGAAATGGTTGAGGAGGCAAAAAATTTTTCGCAATTCTGCTACTCCAAACGCTTAACCAGAATGGCCTAGGGAGAAAATACACATACCGTTGTAATCGGGCGAGTTTCTACTTTCAGACGCAACAGGAATTTTTGGGATAGGTCAATCCGTTCGCGAGATATGGGAGTTTGAAGCTAAGAAATGCTTGAGAAGGCAAAAAATTTTTCGCAATTCTGTTGCTCCGAAAGCTTAACCAGAATGGCCTAGGGAAAAAATACACGTACCGCTGTAATAGGGCGAGTTTCTACTTTCAGATGCAATAGGAATTTTTGGGTTAGGTCAATCCGTTCGCGAGATATGGGAGTTTGAAGCCAACAAATGGTTGAGAAGGCAAAAAATTTTTCGCAATTCTGCTGCTCCAACCGCTTAACCAGAATGGCCTAGGGAAAAAATACACATACCGTTGTAATCGGGCGAGTTTCTACTTTCAGACGCAACAGGAATTTTTGGGTTAGGTCAATCCGTTCGCGAGATATGGAAGTTTGAAGCTAAGAAATGGTTGAGAAGACAACAAATTTGTCGCACTTCTGCTGCTCCAGCGCTTAACCAGAATGGCCTAGGGAAAAAATACACGTACCGTTGTAATCGGGCGAGTTTCTACTTTCAAATGCAATAGGAATTTTTGGGTTAGGTCAATCCGTTCGCGAGATATGGGAGTTAGAAGCAAAGAAATGGTTGAGAAGACAACTAATTTTTCGCACTTCTGCTGCTCCAAACGCTTAACCAGAATGGCCTACGGAAAAAATACACATACCGTTGTAATCGGGCGAGTTTCTACTTTCAGATGCAACAGGAATTTTTGGGTTTGGTCAATCCGTTCGCGAGATATGGGACTTTGAAGCTAAGAAATGCTTGAGAAGGCAAAAAATTTTTCGCAATTCTGCTGCTCCAAAAGTTTAACCAGAATGGCCTAGGGAAAAAATACACGTACCGTTGTAATCGGGCGAGTTTCTACTTTCAGACGCAACAGGAATTTTTGGGTTATGTCAATCCGTTCGCGAGATATGGAAGTTTGAAGCTAAGAAATGCTTGAGAAGGCAAAAAATTTTTCGCAATTCTGCTGCTCCAAAAGCTTAACCAGAATAGCCTAGGGAAAAAATACACATACCGTTGTAATCGGGCGAGTATCTACTTTCAGACGCAATAGGAATTTTTGGGTTATGTCAATCCGTTCGCGAGATATGGACGTTTGAAGCCAAGAAATGGTTGAGAAGGCAAAAAATTTTTCGCAATTCTGCGGCTACAAACGCTCAACCAGAATGGCCTAGGGAAAAAATACACATACCGTTGTAATCGGGCGAGTTTCTACTTTCAGATGCAATAGGAATTTTTGGGTTAGGTCAATCCGTTCGCGAGATATGGGAGTTTGAAGCCAAGAAATGGTTGAGGAGGCAAAAAATTTTTCGCAATTCTGCTACTCCAAACGCTTAACCAGAATGGCCTAGGGAGAAAATACACATACCGTTGTAATCGGGCGAGTTTCTACTTTCAGACGCAACAGGAATTTTTGGGATAGGTCAATCCGTTCGCGAGATATGGGAGTTTGAAGCTAAGAAATGCTTGAGAAGGCAAAAAATTTTTCGCAATTCTGTTGCTCCAAAAGCTTAACCAGAATGGCCTAGGGAAAAAATACACGTACCGCTGTAATAGGGCGAGTTTCTACTTTCAGATGCAATAGGAATTTTTGGGTTAGGTCAATCCGTTCGCGAGATATGGGAGTTTGAAGCCAACAAATGGTTGAGAAGGCAAAAAATTTTCGCAATTCTGCTGCTCCAACCGCTTAACCAGAATGGCCTAGGGAAAAAATACACATACCGTTGTAATCGGGCGAGTTTCTACTTTCAGACGCAACAGAATTTTTGGGTTAGGTCAATCCGTTCGCGAGATATGGAAGTTTGAAGCTAAGAAATGGTTGAGAAGACAACAAATTTGTCGCACTTCTGCTGCTCCAGCGCTTAACCAGAATGGCCTAGGGAAAAAATACACGTACCGTTGTAATCGGGCGAGTTTCTACTTTCAAATGCAATAGGAATTTTTGGGTTAGGTCAATCCGTTCGCGAGATATGGGAGTTAGAAGCAAAGAAATGGTTGAGAAGACAACTAATTTTCGCACTTCTGCTGCTCCAAACGCTTAACCAGAATGGCCTAGGGTAAAATACACATACCGTTGTAATCGGGCGAGTTTCTACTTTCAGATGCAACAGGAATTTTTGGGTTAGGTCAATCCGTTCGCGAGATATGGGAGTTAGAAGCAAAGAAATGGTTGAGAAGACAACTAATTTTTCGCACTTCTGCTGCTCCAAACGCTTAACCAGAATGGCCTAGGGAAAAAAATACACATACCGTTGTAATCGGGCGAGTTTCTACTTTCAGACGCAATAGGAATTTTTGGGTTAGGTCAATCCGTTCGCGAGATATGGGAGTTTGAAGCCAAGAAATGGTGAGAAGGCAAAAAATTTTTCGCAATTCTGCTGCTCCAAAAGCTTAACCAGAATAGCCTAGGGAAAAAATACACATACCGTTGTAATCGGGCGAGTATCTACTTTCAGACGCAATAGGAATTTTTGGTTATGTCAATCCGTTCGCGAGATATGGACGTTTGAAGCCAAGAAATGGTTGAGAAGGCAAAAAATTTTTCGCAATTCTGCGGCTACAAACGCTCAACCAGAATGGCCTAGGGAAAAAATACACATACCGTTGTAATCGGGCGAGTTTCTACTTTCAGATGCAATAGGAATTTTTGGGTTAGGTCAATCCGTTCGCGAGATATGGGAGTTTGAAGCCAAGAAATGGTTGAGGAGGCAAAAAATTTTTCGCAATTCTGCTACTCCAAACGCTTAACCAGAAAGGCCTAGGGAGAAAATACACATACCGTTGTAATCGGGCGAGTTTCTACTTTCAGACGCAACAGGAATTTTTGGGATAGGTCAATCCGTTCGCGAGATATGGGAGTTTGAAGCTAAGAAATGCTTGAGAAGGCAAAAATTTTTCGCAATTCTGTTGCTCCAAAAGCTTAACCAGAATGGCCTAGGGAAAAAATACACGTACCGCTGTAATAGGGCGAGTTTCTACTTTCAGATGCAATAGGAATTTTGGGTTAGGTCAATCCGTTCGCGAGATATGGGAGTTTGAAGCCAACAAATGGTTGAGAAGGCAAAAAATTTTTCGCAATTCTGCTGCTCCAACCGCTTAACCAGAATGGCCTAGGGAAAAAATACACATACCGTTGTAATCGGGCGAGTTTCTACTTTCAGACGCAATAGGAATTTTTGGGTTAGGTCAATCCGTTCGCGAGATATGGGAGTTTGAAGCCAAGAAATGGTTGAGAAGCAAAAAATTTTTCGCAATTCTGCTGCTCCAAAAGCTTAACCAGAATAGCCTAGGGAAAAAATACACATACCGTTGTAATCGGGCGAGTATCTACTTTCAGACGCAATAGGAATTTTTGGGTTATGTCAATCCGTTCGCGAGATATGGACGTTTGAAGCAAGAAATGGTTGAGAAGGCAAAAAATTTTTCGCAATTCTGCGGCTACAAACGCTCAACCAGAATGGCCTAGGGAAAAAATACACATACCGTTGTAATCGGGCGAGTTTCTACTTTCAGATGCAATAGGAATTTTTGGGTTAGGTCAATCCGTTCGCGAGATATGGGAGTTTGAAGCCAAGAAATGGTTGAGGAGGCAAAAAATTTTTCGCAATTCTGCTACTCCAAACGCTTAACCAGAAAGGCCTAGGGAGAAAATACACATACCGTTGTAATCGGGCGAGTTTCTACTTTCAGACGCAACAGGAATTTTTGGGATAGGTCAATCCGTTCGCGAGATATGGGAGTTTGAAGCTAAGAAATGCTTGAGAAGGCAAAAAATTTTCGCAATTCTGTTGCTCAAAAGCTTAACAGAATGGCCTAGGGAAAAATACACGTACCGCTGTAATAGGGCGAGTTTCTACTTTCAGATGCAATAGGAAGTTTTGGGTTAGGTCAATCCGTTCGCGAGATATGGGAGTTTGAAGCCAACAAATGGTTGAGAAGGCAAAAAATTTTTCGCAATTCTGCTGCTCCAAACCGCTTAACCAGAATGGCCTAGGGAAAAAATACACATACCGTTGTAATCGGGCGAGTTTCTACTTTCAGACGCAACAGGAATTTTTGGGTTAGGTCAATCCGTTCGCGAGATATGGAAGTTTGAAGCTAAGAAATGGTTGAGAAGACAACAAATTTGTCGCACTTCTGCTGCTCCAGCGCTTAACCAGAATGGCCCTAGGGAAAAAAATACACGTACCGTTATAATCGGGCGAGTTTCTACTTTCAAATGCAATAGGAATTTTTGGGTTATGTCAATGCGTTCGCGAGATATGGAAGTTTGAAGCTAAGAAATGGTTGACAAGAGAACAAATTTTTCGCAATTCTGCTGCTCCAAACGCTTAACCAGAATGGCCTAGGGAAAAAATACACATACGTTGTAATCGGGCGAGTTTCTACTTTCAGACGCAACAGGAATTTTTGGGTTATGTCAATCCGTTCGCGAGATATGGAAGTTTGAAGCTAAGAAATGCTTGAGAAGGCAAAAAATTTTTCGCAATTCTGCTGCTCCAAAAGCTTAACCAGAATGGCCTAGGGAAAAAATACACATACGGTTGTAATCGGGCGAGTTTCTACTTTCAGACGCAATAGGAATTTTTGGGTTATGTCAATCCGTTCGCGAGATATGGGAGTTTGAAGCCAAGAAATGGTTGAGAAGGCAAAAAATTTTTCGCAATTCTGCTGCTTCAAACGCTTAACTAGAATGGCCTAGGGAAAAAAATACACATACCGTTGTAATCGGGCGAGTTTCTACTTGCAGATGCAACAGGGATTTTTGGGTTTGGTCAATCCGTTCGCGAGATATAGGACTTTGAAGCTAAGAAATGGTTGGGAAGGCAAAAAATTTTTCGCAATTCTGCTGCTCCAAACGCTTAACCAGAATGGCCTAGGGACAAAATACACATACCGTTGTAATCGGGCGAGTTTCTACTTTCAGATGCAACAGGAATTTTTGGGTTAGGTCAATCCGTTCGCGAGATATGGGAATTAGAAGCAAAGAAAATGGTTGAGAAGACAACTAATTTTTCGCACTTCTTCTGCTCCAAACGCTTAACCAGAATGGCCTAGGGAAAAGATACACATACCGTTGTAATCGGGCGAGTTTCTACTTTCAGACGCAATAGGAATTTTTGGGTTAGGTCAATCCGTTCGCGAGATATGGGAGTTTGAAGCCAAGAAATGGTTGAGAGGGCAAAAAATTTTTCGCATTCTGCTGCTTCAAACGCTTAACCAGAATGGCCTAGGGAAAAAATACACATACCGTTGTAATCGGGCGAGTTTCTACTTTCAGATGCAACAGGGATTTTTGGGTTTGGTCAATCCGTTCGCGAGATATGGGACTTTGAATCTAAGAAATGGTTGGGAAGGCAAAAATTTTTCGCAATTCTGCTGCTCCAAACGCTTAAACAGAATGGCCTAGGGGAAAAATACACATACCGTTGTAGTCGGGCGAGTTTCTACTTTCAGATGCAACAGGAATTTTTGGGTTAGGTCAATCCGTTCGCGAGATATGGGAGTTAGAAGCAAAGAAATGGTTGAGAAGACAACTAATTTTTCGCACTTCTGCTGCTCCAAACGCTTAACCAGAATGGCCTAGGGAAAAAATACACATACCGTTGTAATCGGGCGAGTTTCTACTTTCAGACGCAATAGGAATTTTTGGGTTAGGTCAATCCGTTCGCGAGATATGGGAGTTTGAAGCCAAGAAATGGTTGAGAAGGCAAAAAATTTTTCGCAATTCGGCTGCTTCAAACGCTTAACCAGAATGGCCTAGGGAAAAAATACACATACCGTTGTAATCGGGCGAGTTTCTACTTTCAGATGCAACAGGAATTTTTGGGTTTGGTCAATCCGTTCGCGAGATATGGGACTTTGAAGCTAAGAAATGCTTGAGAAGGCAAAAAATTTTTCGCAATTCTGCTGCTCCAAAAGTTTAACCAGAATGGCCTAGGGAAAAAATACACATACCGTTGTAATCGGGCGAGTTTCTACTTTCAGATGCAACAGGGATATTTGGGTTTGGTCAATCCGTTCGCGAGATATAGGACTTTGAAGCTAAGAAATGGTTGGGAAGGCAAAAAATTTTTCACAATTCTGCTGCTCCAAACGCTTAACCAGAATGGCCTAGGGACAAAATACACATACCGTTGTAATCGGGCGAGATTCTACTTTCAGACGCAATAGGAATTTTTGGGTTAGGTCAATCCGTTCGCGAGATATGGGAGTTTGAAGCCAAGAAATGGTTGAGAAGACAACTAATTTTTCGCACTTCTGCTGCTCCAAACGCTTAACCAGAATGGCCTAGGGAAAAAATACACATACCGTTGTAATCGGGCGAGTTTCTACTTTCAGACGCAATAGGAATTTTTGGGTTAGGTCAATCCGTTCGCGAGATATGGGAGTTTGAAGCCAAGAAATGGTTGAGAAGGCAAAAAATTGTTCGCAATTCGGCTGCTTCAAACGCTTAACCAGAATGGCCTAGGGAAAAAATACACATACCGTTGTAATCGGGCGAGTTTCTACTTTCAGATGCAACAGGGATTTTTGGGTTTGGTCAATCCGTTCGCGAGATATAGGACTTTGAAGCTAAGAAATGGTTGGGAAGGCAAAAAATTTTTCACAATTCTGCTGCTCCAAACGCTTAACCAGAATGGCCTAGGGACAAAATACACATACCGTTGTAATCGGGCGAGTTTCTACTTTCAGATGCAACAGGAATTTTTGGGTTAGGTCAATCCGTTCGCGAGATATGGGAATTAGAAGCAAAGAAATGGTTGAGAAGACAACTAATTTTTCGCACTTCTTCTGCTCCAAACGCTTAACCAGAATGGCCTAGGGAAAAAATACACATACCGTTGTAATCGGGCGAGTTTCTACTTTCAGACGCAACAGGAATTTTTGGGATAGGTCAATCCGTTCGCGAGATATGGGAGTTTGAAGCTAAGAAATGGTTGAGAAGACAACAAATTTTTCGCAATTCTGCTGCTCCAAACGCTTAACCAGAATGGCCTAGGGAAAAAATACACGTACCGCTGTAATCGGGCGAGTTTCTACTTTCAGACGCAATAGGAATTTTTGGGTTAGGTCAATCCGTTCATGAGATATGGGAGTTTGAAGCCAAGAAATGGTTGAGAGGGCAAAAAATTTTTCGCAATTCTGCTGCTTCAAACGCTTAACCAGAATGGCCTAGGGAAAAAATACACATACCGTTGTAATCGGGCGAGTTTCTACTTTCAGATGCAATAGGAATTTTTGGGGTAAGGTCAATCCGTTCGCGAGAT
Source organism: Ptiloglossa arizonensis (assembly GCF_051014685.1). NCBI lineage: Eukaryota > Metazoa > Arthropoda > Insecta > Hymenoptera > Colletidae > Ptiloglossa > Ptiloglossa arizonensis. The sequence goes on from NW_027479085.1 coordinate 8,660, forward strand.
ATGGGAGATTGAAGCCAAGAAATGGTTGAGAAGGCAAAAAATTTTTCGCAATTCTGCTGCTCCAAACGCTTAACCAGAATGGCCTAGGGAAAAAGTACACATACCGTTGTAATCGGGCGAGTTTCTACTTTCAGACGCAATAGGAATTTTTGGGTTAGGTCAATCCGTTCGCGAGATATGGGAGTTTGAAGCCAAGAAATGGTTGAGAGGGCAAAAAATTTTTCGCAATTCTGCTGCTTCAAACGCTTAACCAGAATGGCCTAGGGAAAAAATACACATACCGTTGTAATCGGGCGAGTTTCTACTTTCAGATGCAACAGGGATTTTTGGGTTTGGTCAATCCGTTCGCGAGATATGGGACTTTGAATCTAAGAAATGGTTGGGAAGGCAAAAAATCTTTCGCAATTCTGCTGCTCCAAACGCTTAAATAGAATGGCCTAGGGGAAAAATACACATACCGTTGTAATCGGGCGAGTTTCTACTTTCAGATGCAACAGGAATTTTTGGGTTAGGTCAATCCGTTCGCGAGATATGGGAGTTAGAAGCAAAGAAATGGTTGAGAAGACAACTAATTTTTCGCACTTCTGCTGCTCCAAACGCTTAACCAGAATGGCCTAGGGAAAAAATACACATACCGTTGTAATCGGGCGAGTTTCTACTTTCAGACGCAATAGGAATTTTTGGGTTAGGTCAATCCGTTCGCGAGATATGGGAGTTAGAAGCAAAGAAATGGTTGAGAAGACAACTAATTTTTCGCACTTCTGCTGCTCCAAACGCTTAACCAGAATGGCCTAGGGAAAAAATACACATACCGTTGTAATCGGGCGAGTTTCTACTTTCAGACGCAATAGGAATTTTTGGGTTAGGTCAATCCGTTCGCGAGATATGGGAGTTTGAAGCCAAGAAATGGTTGAGAACGCAAAAAATTTTTCGCAATTCGGCTGCTTCAAACGCTTAACCAGAATGGCCTAGGGAAAAAATACACATACCGTTGTAATCGGGCGAGTTTCTACTTTCAGATGCAACAGGAATTTTTGGGTTTGGTCAATCCGTTCGCGAGATATGGGACTTTGAAGCTAAGAAATGCTTGAGAAGGCAAAAAATTTTTCGCAATTCTGCTGCTCCAAAAGTTTAACCAGAATGGCCTAGGGAAAAAATACACGTACCGTTGTAATCGGGCGAGTTTCTACTTTCAGACGCAACAGGAATTTTTGGGTTATGTCAATCCGTTCGCGAGATATGGAAGTTTGAAGCTAAGAAATGCTTGAGAAGGCAAAAAATTTTTCGCAATTCTGCTGCTCCAAAAGCTTAACCAGAATAGCCTAGGGAAAAAATACACATACCGTTGTAATCGGGCGAGTATCTACTTTCAGACGCAATAGGAATTTTTGGGTTATGTCAATCCGTTCGCGAGATATGGACGTTTGAAGCCAAGAAATGGTTGAGAAGGCAAAAAATTTTTCGCAATTCTGCGGCTACAAACGCTCAACCAGAATGGCCTAGGGAAAAAATACACATACCGTTGTAATCGGGCGAGTTTCTACTTTCAGATGCAATAGGAATTTTTGGGTTAGGTCAATCCGTTCGCGAGATATGGGAGTTTGAAGCCAAGAAATGGTTGAGGAGGCAAAAAATTTTTCGCAATTCTGCTACTCCAAACGCTTAACCAGAATGGCCTAGGGAGAAAATACACATACCGTTGTAATCGGGCGAGTTTCTACTTTCAGACGCAACAGGAATTTTTGGGATAGGTCAATCCGTTCGCGAGATATGGGAGTTTGAAGCTAAGAAATGCTTGAGAAGGCAAAAAATTTTTCGCAATTCTGTTGCTCCGAAAGCTTAACCAGAATGGCCTAGGGAAAAAATACACGTACCGCTGTAATAGGGCGAGTTTCTACTTTCAGATGCAATAGGAATTTTTGGGTTAGGTCAATCCGTTCGCGAGATATGGGAGTTTGAAGCCAACAAATGGTTGAGAAGGCAAAAAATTTTTCGCAATTCTGCTGCTCCAACCGCTTAACCAGAATGGCCTAGGGAAAAAATACACATACCGTTGTAATCGGGCGAGTTTCTACTTTCAGACGCAACAGGAATTTTTGGGTTAGGTCAATCCGTTCGCGAGATATGGAAGTTTGAAGCTAAGAAATGGTTGAGAAGACAACAAATTTGTCGCACTTCTGCTGCTCCAGCGCTTAACCAGAATGGCCTAGGGAAAAAATACACGTACCGTTGTAATCGGGCGAGTTTCTACTTTCAAATGCAATAGGAATTTTTGGGTTAGGTCAATCCGTTCGCGAGATATGGGAGTTAGAAGCAAAGAAATGGTTGAGAAGACAACTAATTTTTCGCACTTCTGCTGCTCCAAACGCTTAACCAGAATGGCCTAGGGAAAAAATACACATACCATTGTAATCGGGCGAGTTTCTACTTTCAGATGCAACAGGAATTTTTGGGTTTGGTCAATCCGTTCGCGAGATATGGGACTTTGAAGCTAAGAAATGCTTGAGAAGGCAAAAAATTTTTCGCAATTCTGCTGCTCCAAAAGTTTAACCAGAATGGCCTAGGGAAAAAATACACGTACCGTTGTAATCGGGCGAGTTTCTACTTTCAGACGCAACAGGAATTTTTGGGTTATGTCAATCCGTTCGCGAGATATGGAAGTTTGAAGCTAAGAAATGCTTGAGAAGGCAAAAAATTTTTCGCAATTCTGCTGCTCCAAAAGCTTAACCAGAATAGCCTAGGGAAAAAATACACATACCGTTGTAATCGGGCGAGTATCTACTTTCAGACGCAATAGGAATTTTTGGGTTATGTCAATCCGTTCGCGAGATATGGACGTTTGAAGCCAAGAAATGGTTGAGAAGGCAAAAAATTTTTCGCAATTCTGCGGCTACAAACGCTCAACCAGAATGGCCTAGGGAAAAAATACACATACCGTTGTAATCGGGCGAGTTTCTACTTTCAGATGCAATAGGAATTTTTGGGTTAGGTCAATCCGTTCGCGAGATATGGGAGTTTGAAGCCAAGAAATGGTTGAGGAGGCAAAAAATTTTTCGCAATTCTGCTACTCCAAACGCTTAACCAGAATGGCCTAGGGAGAAAATACACATACCGTTGTAATCGGGCGAGTTTCTACTTTCAGACGCAACAGGAATTTTTGGGATAGGTCAATCCGTTCGCGAGATATGGGAGTTTGAAGCTAAGAAATGCTTGAGAAGGCAAAAAATTTTTCGCAATTCTGTTGCTCCAAAAGCTTAACCAGAATGGCCTAGGGAAAAAATACACGTACCGCTGTAATAGGGCGAGTTTCTACTTTCAGATGCAATAGGAATTTTTGGGTTAGGTCAATCCGTTCGCGAGATATGGGAGTTTGAAGCCAACAAATGGTTGAGAAGGCAAAAAATTTTTCGCAATTCTGCTGCTCCAACCGCTTAACCAGAATGGCCTAGGGAAAAAATACACATACCGTTGTAATCGGGCGAGTTTCTACTTTCAGACGCAACAGGAATTTTTGGGTTAGGTCAATCCGTTCGCGAGATATGGAAGTTTGAAGCTAAGAAATGGTTGAGAAGACAACAAATTTGTCGCACTTCTGCTGCTCCAGCGCTTAACCAGAATGGCCTAGGGAAAAAATACACGTACCGTTGTAATCGGGCGAGTTTCTACTTTCAAATGCAATAGGAATTTTTGGGTTAGGTCAATCCGTTCGCGAGATATGGGAGTTAGAAGCAAAGAAATGGTTGAGAAGACAACTAATTTTTCGCACTTCTGCTGCTCCAAACGCTTAACCAGAATGGCCTAGGGTAAAAATACACATACCGTTGTAATCGGGCGAGTTTCTACTTTCAGATGCAACAGGAATTTTTGGGTTAGGTCAATCCGTTCGCGAGATATGGGAGTTAGAAGCAAAGAAATGGTTGAGAAGACAACTAATTTTTCGCACTTCTGCTGCTCCAAACGCTTAACCAGAATGGCCTAGGGAAAAAATACACATACCGTTGTAATCGGGCGAGTTTCTACTTTCAGACGCAATAGGAATTTTTGGGTTAGGTCAATCCGTTCGCGAGATATGGGAGTTTGAAGCCAAGAAATGGTTGAGAAGGCAAAAAATTTTTCGCAATTCGGCTGCTTCAAACGCTTAACCAGAATGGCCTAGGGAAAAAATACACATACCGTTGTAATCGGGCGAGTTTCTACTTTCAGATGCAACAGGAATTTTTGGGTTTGGTCAATCCGTTCGCGAGATATGGGACTTTGAAGCTAAGAAATGCTTGAGAAGGCAAAAAATTTTTCGCAATTCTGCTGCTCCAAAAGTTTAACCAGAATGGCCTAGGGAAAAAATACACGTACCGTTGTAATCGGGCGAGTTTCTACTTTCAGACGCAACAGGAATTTTTGGGTTATGTCAATCCGTTCGCGAGATATGGAAGTTTGAAGCTAAGAAATGCTTGAGAAGGCAAAAAATTTTTCGCAATTCTGCTGCTCCAAAAGCTTAACCAGAATAGCCTAGGGAAAAAATACACATACCGTTGTAATCGGGCGAGTATCTACTTTCAGACGCAATAGGAATTTTTGGGTTATGTCAATCCGTTCGCGAGATATGGACGTTTGAAGCCAAGAAATGGTTGAGAAGGCAAAAAATTTTTCGCAATTCTGCGGCTACAAACGCTCAACCAGAATGGCCTAGGGAAAAAATACACATACCGTTGTAATCGGGCGAGTTTCTACTTTCAGATGCAATAGGAATTTTTGGGTTAGGTCAATCCGTTCGCGAGATATGGGAGTTTGAAGCCAAGAAATGGTTGAGGAGGCAAAAAATTTTTCGCAATTCTGCTACTCCAAACGCTTAACCAGAAAGGCCTAGGGAGAAAATACACATACCGTTGTAATCGGGCGAGTTTCTACTTTCAGACGCAACAGGAATTTTTGGGATAGGTCAATCCGTTCGCGAGATATGGGAGTTTGAAGCTAAGAAATGCTTGAGAAGGCAAAAAATTTTTCGCAATTCTGTTGCTCCAAAAGCTTAACCAGAATGGCCTAGGGAAAAAATACACGTACCGCTGTAATAGGGCGAGTTTCTACTTTCAGATGCAATAGGAATTTTTGTGTTAGGTCAATCCGTTCGCGAGATATGGGAGTTTGAAGCCAACAAATGGTTGAGAAGGCAAAAAATTTTTCGCAATTCTGCTGCTCCAACCGCTTAACCAGAATGGCCTAGGGAAAAAATACACATACCGTTGTAATCGGGCGAGTTTCTACTTTCAGACGCAACAGGAATTTTTGGGTTAGGTCAATCCGTTCGCGAGATATGGAAGTTTGAAGCTAAGAAATGGTTGAGAAGACAAAAAATTTGTCGCACTTCTGCTGCTCCAGCGCTTAACCAGAATGGCCTAGGGAAAAAATACACGTACCGTTGTAATCGGGCGAGTTTCTACTTTCAAATGCAATAGGAATTTTTGGGTTATGTCAATGCGTTCGCGAGATATGGAAGTTTGAAGCTAAGAAATGGTTGACAAGAGAACAAATTTTTCGCAATTCTGCTGCTCCAAACGCTTAACCAGAATGGCCTAGGGAAAAAATACACATACCGTTGTAATCGGGCGAGTTTCTACTTTCAGACGCAACAGGAATTTTTGGGTTATGTCAATCCGTTCGCGAGATATGGAAGTTTGAAGCTAAGAAATGCTTGAGAAGGCAAAAAATTTTTCGCAATTCTGCTGCTCCAAAAGCTTAACCAGAATGGCCTAGGGAAAAAATACACATACGGTTGTAATCGGGCGAGTTTCTACTTTCAGACGCAATAGGAATTTTTGGGTTATGTCAATCCGTTCGCGAGATATGGGAGTTTGAAGCCAAGAAATGGTTGAGAAGGCAAAAAATTTTTCGCAATTCTGCTGCTTCAAACGCTTAACTAGAATGGCCTAGGGAAAAAAATACACATACCGTTGTAATCGGGCGAGTTTCTACTTTCAGATGCAACAGGGATTTTTGGGTTTGGTCAATCCGTTCGCGAGATATAGGACTTTGAAGCTAAGAAATGGTTGGGAAGGCAAAAAATTTTTCGCAATTCTGCTGCTCCAAACGCTTAACCAGAATGGCCTAGGGACAAAATACACATACCGTTGTAATCGGGCGAGTTTCTACTTTCAGATGCAACAGGAATTTTTGGGTTAGGTCAATCCGTTCGCGAGATATGGGAATTAGAAGCAAAGAAATGGTTGAGAAGACAACTAATTTTTCGCACTTCTTCTGCTCCAAACGCTTAACCAGAATGGCCTAGGGAAAAGATACACATACCGTTGTAATCGGGCGAGTTTCTACTTTCAGACGCAATAGGAATTTTTGGGTTAGGTCAATCCGTTCGCGAGATATGGGAGTTTGAAGCCAAGAAATGGTTGAGAGGGCAAAAAATTTTTCGCAATTCTGCTGCTTCAAACGCTTAACCAGAATGGCCTAGGGAAAAAATACACATACCGTTGTAATCGGGCGAGTTTCTACTTTCAGACGCAACAGGAATTTTTGGGTTAGGTCAATCCGTTCGCGAGATATGGAAGTTTGAAGCTAAGAAATGGTTGAGAAGACAACAAATTTTTCGCACTTCTGCTGCTCCAAACGCTTAACCAGAATGGCCTAGGGAAAAAATACGCATTCATTTGTAATCGGGCGAGTTTCTACTTTCAGACGCAGCAGGAATTTTTGGGTTTGGTCAATCCGTTCGCGAGATATGGGAGTTTGAAGCCAAGAAATGGTTGAGAAGGCAAAAAATTTTTCGCAATTCTGCTGCTCCAAACGCTTAACCAGAATGGCCTAGGGAAAAAATACACATACCGTTGTAATCGGGCGAGTTTCTACTTTCAGACGCAATAGGAATTTTTGGGTTATGTCAATCCGTTCGCGAGATATGGACGTTTGAAGCCAAGAAATGGTTGAGAAGGCAAAAAATTTTTCGCAATTCTGCGGCTACAAACGCTCAACCAGAATGGCCTAGGGAAAAAATACACATACTGTTGTAATCGGGCGAGTTTCTACTTTCAGATGCAATAGGAATTTTTGGGTTAGGTCAATCCGTTCGCGAGATATGGGAGTTTGAAGCCAAGAAATGGTTGAGAAGGCAAAAAATTTTTCGCAATTTTGCTGCTTCAAACGCTTAACTAGAATGGCCTAGGGAAAAAAATACACATACCGTTGTAATCGGGCGAGTTTCTACTTTCAGATGCAACAGGGATTTTTGGGTTTGGTCAATCCGTTCGCGAGATATAGGACTTTGAAGCTAAGAAATGGTTGGGAAGGCAAAAAATTTTTCACAATTCTGCTGCTCCAAACGCTTAACCAGAATGGCCTAGGGACAAAATACACATACCGTTGTAATCGGGGGAGTTTCTACTTTCAGGTGCAACAGGAATTTTTGGGTTAGGTCAATCTGTTCGCGAGATATGGGAATTAGAAGCAAAGAAATGGTTGAGAAGACAACTAATTTTTCGCACTTCTTCTGCTCCAAACGCTTAACCAGAATGGCCTAGGGAAAAAATACACATACCGTTGTAATCAGGCGAGTTTCTACTTTCAGACGCAATAGGAATTTTTGGGTTAGGTCAATCCGTTCGCGAGATATGGGAGTTTGAAGCCAAGAAATGGTTGAGAAGGCAAAAAATTTTTCGCAATTCTGCTGCTTCAAACGCTTAACCAGAATGGCCTAGGGAAAAAATACACATACCGTTGTAATCGGGCGAGTTTCTACTTTCAGATGCAATAGGAATTTTTGGGGTAAGGTTAATCCGTTCGCGAGATATGGGAGATTGAAGCCAAGAAATGGTTGAGAAGGCAAAAAATTTTTCGCAATTCTGCTGCTCCAAACGCTTAACCAGAATGGCCTAGGGAAAAACTACACATACCGTTGTAATCGGGCGAGATTCTACTTTCAGACGCAATAGGAATTTTTGGGTTAGGTCAATCCGTTCGCGAGATATGGGAGTTTGAAGCCAAGAAATGGTTGAGAGGGCAAAAAATTTTTCGCAATTCTGCTGCTTCAAACGCTTAACCAGAATGGCCTAGCGAAAAAATACACATACCGTTGTAATCGGGCGAGTTTCTACTTTCAGATGCAACAGGGATTTTTGGGTTTGGTCAATCCGTTCGCGAGATATGGGACTTTGAATCTAAGAAATGGTTGGGAAGGCAAAAAATTTTTCGCAATTCTGCTGCTCCAAAAGTTTAACCAGAATGGCCTAGGGAAAAAATACACATACCGTTGTAATCGGGCGAGTTTCTACTTTCAGATGCAACAGGGATTTTTGGGTTTGGTCAATCCGTTCGCGAGATATAGGACTTTGAAGCTAAGAAATGGTTGGGAAGGCAAAAAATTTTTCACAATTCTGCTGCTCCAAACGCTTAACCAGAATGGCCTAGGGACAAAATACACATACCGTTGTAATCGGGCGAGTTTCTACTTTCAGACGCAATAGGAATTTTTGGGTTATGTCAATCCGTTCGCGAGATATGGACGTTTGAAGCCAAGAAATGGTTGAGAAGGCAAAAAATTTTTCGCAATTCTGCGGCTACAAACGCTCAACCAGAATGGCCTAGGGAAAAAATACACATACTGTTGTAATCGGGCGAGTTTCTACTTTCAGATGCAATAGGAATTTTTGGGTTAGGTCAATCCGTTCGCGAGATATGGGAGTTTGAAGCCAAGAAATGGTTGAGAAGGCAAAAAATTTTTCGCAATTCTGCTGCTTCAAACGCTTAACTAGAATGGCCTAGGGAAAAAAATACACATACCGTTGTAATCGGGCGAGTTTCTACTTTCAGATGCAACAGGGATTTTTGGGTTTGGTCAATCCGTTCGCGAGATATAGGACTTTGAAGCTAAGAAATGGTTGGGAAGGCAAAAAATTTTTCACAATTCTGCTGCTCCAAACGCTTAACCAGAATGGCCTAGGGACAAAATACACATACCGTTGTAATCGGGCGAGATTCTACTTTCAGACGCAATAGGAATTTTTGGGTTAGGTCAATCCGTTCGCGAGATATGGGAGTTTGAAGCCAAGAAATGGTTGAGAAGACAACTAATTTTTCGCAATTCTGCTGCTTCAAACGCTTAACCAGAATGGCCTAGGGAAAAAATACACACACCGTTGTAATCGGGCGAGTTTCTACTTTCAGATGCAATAGGAATTTTTGGCGTAAGGTCAATCCGTTCGCGAGATATGGGAGATTGAAGCCAAGAAATGGTTGAGAAGGCAAAAAATTTTTCGCAATTCTGCTGCTCCAAACGCTTAACCAGAATGGCCTAGGGAAAAACTACACATACCGTTGTAATCGGGCGAGATTCTACTTTCAGACGCAATAGGAATTTTTGGGTTAGGTCAATCCGTTCGCGAGATATGGGAGTTTGAAGCCAAGAAATGGTTGAGAAGACAACTAATTTTTCGCACTTCTGCTGCTCCAAACGCTTAACCAGAATGGCCTAGGGAAAAAATACACATACCGTTGCAATCGGGCGAGTTTCTACTTTCAGACGCAATAGGAATTTTTGGGTTAGGTCAATCCGTTCGCGAGATATGGGAGTTTGAAGCCAAGAAATGGTTGAGAAGGCAAAAAATTTTTCGCAATTCGGCTGCTTCAAACGCTTAACCAGAATGACCTAGGGAAAAAATACACATACCGTTGTAATCGGGCGAGTTTCTACTTTCAGATGCAACAGGAATTTTTGGGTTTGGTCAATCCGTTCGCGAGATATGGGACTTTGAAGCTAAGAAATGCTTGAGAAGGCAAAAAATTTTTCGCAATTCTGCTGCTCCAAAAGTTTAACCAGAATGGCCTAGGGAAAAAATACACGTACCGTTGTAATCGGGCGAGTTTCTACTTTCAGACGCAACAGGAATTTTTGGGTTATGTCAATCCGTTCGCGAGATATGGAAGTTTGAAGCTAAGAAATGCTTGAGAAGGCAAAAAATTTTTCGCATTTCTGCTGCTCCAAAAGCTTAACCAGAATAGCCTAGGGAAAAAATACACATACCGTTGTAATCGGGCGAGTATCTACTTTCAGACGCAATAGGAATTTTTGGGTTATGTCAATCCGTTCGCGAGATATGGACGTTTGAAGCCAAGAAATGGTTGAGAAGGCAAAAAATTTTTCGCAATTCTGCGGCTACAAACGCTCAACCAGAATGGCCTAGGGAAAAAATACACATACCGTTGTAATCGGGCGAGTTTCTACTTTCAGATGCAATAGGAATTTTTGGGTTAGGTCAATCCGTTCGCGAGATATGGGAGTTTGAAGCCAAGAAATGGTTGAGGAGGCAAAAAATTTTTCGCAATTCTGCTGCTCCAAACGCTTAACCAGAATGGCCTAGGGAAAAAATACACATACCGTTGTAATCGGGCGAGTTTCTACTTTCAGACGCAACAGGAATTTTTGGGATAGGTCAATCCGTTCGCGAGATATGGGAGTTTGAAGCTAAGAAATGGTTGAGAAGACAACAAATTTTTCGCAATTCTGCTGCTCCAAACGCTTAACCAGAATGGCCTAGGGAAAAAATACACGTACCGCTGTAATCGGGCGAGTTTCTACTTTCAGACGCAATAGGAATTTTTGGGTTAGGTCAATCCGTTCATGAGATATGGGAGTTTGAAGCCAAGAAATGGTTGAGAGGGCAAAAAATTTTTCGCAATTCTGCTGCTTCAAACGCTTAACCAGAATGGCCTAGGGAAAAAATACACATACCGTTGTAATCGGGCGAGTTTCTACTTTCAGATGCAATAGGAATTTTTGGGGTAAGATCAATCCGTTCGCGAGATATGGGAGATTGAAGCCAAGAAATGGTTGAGAAGGCAAAAAATTTTTCGCAATTCTGCTGCTCCAAACGCTTAACCAGAATGGCCTAGGGAAAAACTACACATACCGTTGTAATCGGGCGAGTTTCTACTTTCAGACGCAATAGGAATTTTTGGGTTAGGTCAATCCGTTCGCGAGATATGGGAGTTTGAAGCCAAGAAATGGTTGAGAGGGCAAAAAATTTTTCGCAATTCTGCTGCTTCAAACGCTTAACCAGAATGGCCTAGGGAAAAAATACACATACCGTTGTAATCGGGCGAGTTTCTACTTTCAGATGCAACAGGGATTTTTGGGTTTGGTCAATCCGTTCGCGAGATATGGGACTTTGAATCTAAGAAATGGTTGGGAAGGCAAAAAATTTTTCGCAATTCTGCTGCTCCAAACGCTTAAACAGAATGGCCTAGGGGAAGAATACACATACCGTTGTAATCGGGCGAGTTTCTACTTTCAGATGCAACAGGAATTTTTGGGTTAGGTCAATCCGTTCGCGAGATATGGGAGTTAGAAGCAAAGAAATTGTTGAGAAGACAACTAATTTTTCGCACTTCTGCTGCTCCAAACGCTTAACCAGAATGGCCTAGGGAAAAAATACACATACCGTTGTAATCGGGCGAGTTTCTACTTTCAGACGCAGTAGGAATTTTTGGGTTAGGTCAATCCGTTCGCGAGATATGGGAGTTTGAAGCCAAGAAATGGTTGAGAAGGCAAAAAATTTTTCGCAATTCGGCTGCTTGAAACGCTTAACCAGAATGGCCCAGGGAAAAAATACACATACCGTTGTAATCGGGCGAGATTCTACTTTCAGACGCAATAGGAATTTTTGGGTTAGGTCAATCCGTTCGCGAGATATGGGAGTTTGAAGCCAAGAAATGGTTGAGAAGACAACTAATTTTTCGCACTTCTGCTGCTCCAAACGCTTAACCAGAATGGCCTAGGGAAAAAATACACATACCGTTGTAATCGGGCGAGTTTCTACTTTCAGACGCAATAGGAATTTTTGGGTTAGGTCAATCCGTTCGCGAGATATGGGAGTTTGAAGCCAAGAAATGGTTGAGAAGGCAAAAAATTTTTCGCAATTCGGCTGCTTCAAACGCTTAACCAGAATGGCCTAGGGAAAAAATACACATACCGCTGTAATCGGGCGAGTTTCTACTTTCAGATGCAACAGGAATTTTTGGGTTTGGTCAATCCGTTCGCGAGATATGGGACTTTGAAGCTAAGAAATGCTTGAGAAGGCAAAAAATTTTTCGCAATTCTGCTGCTCCAAAAGTTTAACCAGAATGGCCTAGGGAAAAAATACACGTACCGTTGTAATCGGGCGAGTTTCTACTTTCAGACGCAACAGGAATTTTTGGGTTATGTCAATCCGTTCGCGAGATATGGAAGTTTGAAGCTAAGAAATGCTTGAGAAGGCAAAAAATTTTTCGCAATTCTGCTGCTCCAAAAGCTTAACCAGAATAGCCTAGGGAAAAAATACACATACCGTTGTAATCGGGCGAGTATCTACTTTCAGACGCAATAGGAATTTTTGGGTTATGTCAATCCGTTCGCGAGATATGGACGTTTGAAGCCAAGAAATGGTTGAGAAGGCAAAAAATTTTTCGCAATTCTGCGGCTACAAACGCTCAACCAGAATGGCCTAGGGAAAAAATACACATACCGTTGTAATCGGGCGAGTTTCTACTTTCAGATGCAATAGGAATTTTTGGGTTAGGTCAATCCGTTCGCGAGATATGGGAGTTTGAAGCCAAGAAATGGTTGAGGAGGCAAAAAATTTTTCGCAATTCTGCTGCTCCAAACGCTTAACCAGAATGGCCTAGGGAAAAAATACACATACCGTTGTAATCGGGCGAGTTTCTACTTTCAGACGCAACAGGAATTTTTGGGATAGGTCAATCCGTTCGCGAGATATGGGAGTTTGAAGCTAAGAAATGGTTGAGAAGACAACAAATTTTTCGCAATTCTGCTGCTCCAAACGCTTAACCAGAATGGCCTAGGGAAAAAATACACGTACCGCTGTAATCGGGCGAGTTTCTACTTTCAGACGCAATAGGAATTTTTGGGTTAGGTCAATCCGTTCATGAGATATGGGAGTTTGAAGCCAAGAAATGGTTGAGAGGGCAAAAAATTTTTCGCAATTCTGCTGCTTCAAACGCTTAACCAGAATGGCCTAGGGAAAAAATACACATACCGTTGTAATCGGGCGAGTTTCTACTTTCAGATGCAATAGGAATTTTTGGGGTAAGATCAATCCGTTCGCGAGATATGGGAGATTGAAGCCAAGAAATGGTTGAGAAGGCAAAAAATTTTTCGCAATTCTGCTGCTCCAAACGCTTAACCAGAATGGCCTAGGGAAAAACTACACATACCGTTGTAATCGGGCGAGTTTCTACTTTCAGACGCAATAGGAATTTTTGGGTTAGGTCAATCCGTTCGCGAGATATGGGAGTTTGAAGCCAAGAAATGGTTGAGAGGGCAAAAAATTTTTCGCAATTCTGCTGCTTCAAACGCTTAACCAGAATGGCCTAGGGAAAAAATACACATACCGTTGTAATCGGGCGAGTTTCTACTTTCAGATGCAACAGGGATTTTTGGGTTTGGTCAATCCGTTCGCGAGATATGGGACTTTGAATCTAAGAAATGGTTGGGAAGGCAAAAAATTTTTCGCAATTCTGCTGCTCCAAACGCTTAAACAGAATGGCCTAGGGGAAGAATACACATACCGTTGTAATCGGGCGAGTTTCTACTTTCAGATGCAACAGGAATTTTTGGGTTAGGTCAATCCGTTCGCGAGATATGGGAGTTAGAAGCAAAGAAATTGTTGAGAAGACAACTAATTTTTCGCACTTCTGCTGCTCCAAACGCTTAACCAGAATGGCCTAGGGAAAAAATACACATACCGTTGTAATCGGGCGAGTTTCTACTTTCAGACGCAGTAGGAATTTTTGGGTTAGGTCAATCCGTTCGCGAGATATGGGAGTTTGAAGCCAAGAAATGGTTGAGAAGGCAAAAAATTTTTCGCAATTCGGCTGCTTGAAACGCTTAACCAGAATGGCCTAGGGAAAAAATACACATACCGTTGTAATCGGGCGAGTTTCTACTTTCAGATGCAACAGGAATTTTTGGGTATGGTCAATCCGTTCGCGAGATATGGGACTTTGAAGCTAAGAAATGCTTGAGAAGGCAAAAAATTTTTCGCAATTCTGGTGCTCCAAAAGTTTAACCAGAATGGCCTAGGGAAAAAATACACGTACCGTTGTAATCGGGCGAGTTTCTACTTTCAGACGCAACAGGAATTTTTGGGTTATGTCAATCCGTTCGCGAGATATGGAAGTTTGAAGCTACGAAATGCTTGAGAAGGCAAAAAATTTTTCGCAATTCTGCTGCTCCAAAAGCTTAACCAGAATAGCCTAGGGAAAAAATACACATACCGTTGTAATCGGGCGAGTATCTACTTTCAGACGCAATAGGAATTTTTGGGTTATGTCAATCCGTTCGCGAGATATGGACGTTTGAAGCCAAGAAATGGTTGAGAAGGCAAAAAATTTTTCGCAATTCTGCGGCTACAAACGCTCAACCAGAATGGCCTAGGGAAAAAATACACATACCGTTGTAATCGGGCGAGTTTCTACTTTCAGATGCAATAGGAATTTTTGGGTTAGGTCAATCCTTTCGCGAGATATGGAAGTTTGAAGCCAAGAAATGGTTGAGGAGGCAAAAAATTTTTCGCAATTCTGCTGCTCCAAACGCTTAACCAGAATGGCCTAGGGAAAAAATACACATACCGTTGTAATCGGGCGAGTTTCTACTTTCAGACGCAACAGGAATTTTTGGGATAGGTCAATCCGTTCGCGAGATATGGGAGTTTGAAGCTAAGAAATGGTTGAGAAGACAACAAATTTTTCGCAATTCTGCTGCTCCAAACGATTAACCAGAATGGCCTGGGGAAAAAATACACGTACCGCTGTAATCGAGCGAGTTTCTACAATCAGATGCAATAGGAATTTTTGGGTTATGTCAATCCGTTCGCGAGATATGGAAGTTTGAAGCCAAGAAATGGTTGAGAAGGCAAAAAATTTTTCGCAATTCTGCGGCTACAAACGCTCAACCAGAATGGCCTAGGGAAAAAATACACATACCGTTGTAATCGGGCGAGTTTCTACTTTCAGACGCAACAGGAATTTTTGGGTTAGGTCAATCCGTTCGCGAGATATGGGAGTTTGAAGCTAAGAAATGGTTGAGAACACAACATATTTTTCGCAATTCTGCGGCTACAAGCGCTCAACCAGAATGGCCTAGGGAAAAAATACACATACCGTTGTAATCGGGCGAGTTTCTACTTTCAGATGCAATAGGAATTTTTGGGTTAGGTCAATCCGTTCGCGAGATATGGAAGTTTGAAGCTAAGAAATGGTTGAGAAGACAACAAATTTGTCGCACTTCTGCTGCTCCAGCGCTTAACCAGAATGGCC
This sequence comes from Ptiloglossa arizonensis, assembly GCF_051014685.1. Classification (NCBI taxonomy): domain Eukaryota; kingdom Metazoa; phylum Arthropoda; class Insecta; order Hymenoptera; family Colletidae; genus Ptiloglossa; species Ptiloglossa arizonensis. The sequence continues at coordinate 23,969 of NW_027479085.1, forward strand.
TAGGGAAAAAATACACGTACCGTTGTAATCGGGCGAGTTTCTACTTTCAAATGCAATAGGAATTTTTGGGTTAGGTCAATGCGTTCGCGAGATATGGAAGTTTGAAGCTAAGAAATGGTTGACAAGAGAATAAATTTTTCGCAATTCTGCTGCTCCAAACGCTTAACCAGAATGTCCTAGGGAAAAAATACACATACCGTTGTAATCGGGCGAGTTTCTACTTTCAGACACAATAGGAATTTTTGGGTTATGCCAATCCGTTCGCGAGATATGGACGTTTGAAGCCAAGAAATGGTTGAGAAGGCAAAAAATTTTTCGCAATTCTGCTGCTCCAAACGCTTAACCAGAATGGCCCAGGGAAAAAATACACACACCGTTGTAATCGCGCGAGTTTCTACTTTCAGATGCAACAGGAATTTTTGGGTTAGGTCAATCCGTTCGCGAGATATGGGAGTTTGAAGTCAAGAAATGGTTGAGAAGGCAAAAAATTGTTCGCAATTCTGCTGCTCCTAACGCTTAACCAGAATGGCCTAGGGAAAAAATACACATACCGTTGTAATCGGGCGAGTTTCTACTTTCAGACGCAACAGGAATTTTTGGGTTATGTCAATCCGTTCGCGAGATATGGAAGTTTGAAGCCAAGAAATGGTTTGAAGGCAAAAAATTTTTCGCAATTCTGCTGCTCCAAACGCTTAACCAGGATGGCCTAGGGAAGAAATATCCATACCGTTGTAATCGGGCGAGTTTCTACTTTCAGATGCAACAGGAATTTTTGGGTTAGGTCAATCCGTTCGCGAGATATGGGAGTTTGAAGCAAAGAAATGGTTGAGAAGACAACTAATTTTTCGCAATTCTGCTGCTCCAAACGCTTAACCAGAATGGCCCAGGGAAAAAACACACATACCGTTGTAATCGGGCGAGTTTCTACTTTCAGACGCAATAGGAATTTTTGGGTTAGGTCAATCCGTTCGCGAGATATGGGAGTTTGAAGTCAAGAAATGGTTGAGAGGGCAAAAAATTTTTCGCAATTCTGCTGCTTCAAACGCTTAACCAGAATGGCCTAGGGAAAAATACACGTACCGTTGTAATCGGGCGAGTTTCTACTTTCAAATGCAATAGGAATCTTTGGGTTAGGACAATCCGTTCGCGAGGTATGGGAGTTTGAAGCCAAGAAATGGTAGAGAAGGCAAAAAATTTTTCACAATTCTGCTCTCCAAACGCTTAACCAGAATGGCCTAGGGAAAAAATACGCACACCGTTGTAATCGGGCGACTTTCTACTTTCAGTTACAATAGGAATTGTTGGGTTCGGTCAATCCGTTCGCGAGATATGGGACTTTGAAGCTAAGAAATGGTTGACAAGACAACAAATTTTTCGCAATTCTGCTGCTCCAAACGCTTAACCAGAGTGGCCTAGGGAAAAAATACACATACCGTTGTAATCGGGCGAGTTTCTACTTTCAGATGCAACAGGGATTTTTGGGTTTGGTCAATCCGTTCGCGAGATATGGGACTTTGAATCTAAGAAATGGTTGGGAAGGCAAAAAATTTTTCGCAATTCTGCTGCTCCAAACGCTTAAACAGAATGGCCTAGGGGAAAAATACACATACCGTTGTAATCGGGCGAGTTTCTACTTTCAGATGCAACAGGAATTTTTGGGTTAGGTCAATCCGTTCGCGAGATATGGGAGTTAGAAGCAAAGAAATGGTTGAGAAGACAACTAATTTTTCGCACTTCTGCTGCTCCAAACGCTTAACCAGAATGGCCTAGGGAAAAAATACACATACCGTTGTAATCGGGCGAGTTTCTACTTTCAGACGCAATAGGAATTTTTGGGTTAGGTCAATCCGTTCGCGAGATATGGGAGTTTGAAGTCAAGAAATGGTTGAGAGGGCAAAAAATTTTTCGCAATTCTGCTGCTTCAAACGCTTAACCAGAATGGCCTAGGGAAAAAATACACATACCGTTGTAATCGGGCGAGTTTCTACTTTCAGATGCAATAGGAATTTTTGGGGTAAGGTCAATCCGTTCGCGAGATATGGGAGATTGAAGCCAAGAAATGGTTGAGAAGGCAAAAAATTTTTCGCAATTCTGCTGCTCCAAAAGCTTAACCAGAATGGCCTAGGGAAAAACTACACATACCGTTGTAATCGGGCGAGTTTCTACTTTCAGACGCAACAGGAATTTTTGGGTTATGTCAATCCGTTCGCGAGATATGGAAGTTTGAAGCTAAGAAATGCTTGAGAATGCAAAAAATTTTTCGCAATTCTGCTGCTCCAAAAGCTTAACCAGAATAGCCTAGGGAAAAAATACACATACCGTTGTAATCGGGCGAGTATCTACTTTCAGACGCAATAGGAATTTTTGGGTTATGTCAATCCGTTCGCGAGATATGGACGTTTGAAGCCAAGAAATGGTTGAGAAGGCAAAAAATTTTTCGCAATTCTGCGGCTACAAACGCTCAACCAGAATGGCCTAGGGAAAAAATACACATACCGTTGTAATCGGGCGGGTTTCTACTTTCAGATGCAATAGGAATTTTTGGGTTAGGTCAATCCGTTCGCGAGATATGGGAGTTTGAAGCCAAGAAATGGTTGAGGAGGCAAAAAATTTTTCGCAATTCTGCTGCTCCAAACGCTTAACCAGAATGGCCTAGGGAAAAAATACACATACCGTTGTAATCGGGCGAGTTTCTACTTTCAGACGCAACAGGAATTTTTGGGATAGGTCAATCCGTTCGCGAGATATGGGAGTTTGAAGCTAAGAAATGGTTGAGAAGACAACAAATTTTTCGCAATTCTGCTGCTCCAAACGATTAACCAGAATGGCCTAGGGAAAAAATACACATACCGTTGTAATCGGGCGAGTTTCTACTTTCAGACACAATAGGAATTTTTGGGTTATGCCAATCCGTTCGCGAGATATGGACGTTTGAAGCCAAGAAATGGTTGAGAAGGCAAAAAATTTTTCGCAATTCTGCTGCTCCAAACGCTTAACCAGAATGGCCCAGGGAAAAAATACACACACCGTTGTAATCGCGCGAGTTTCTACTTTCAGATGCAACAGGAATTTTTGGGTTAGGTCAATCCGTTCGCGAGATATGGGAGTTTGAAGTCAAGAAATGGTTGAGAAGGCAAAAAATTGTTCGCAATTCTGCTGCTCCTAACGCTTAACCAGAATGGCCTAGGGAAAAAATACACATACCGTTGTAATCGGGCGAGTTTCTACTTTCAGACGCAACAGGAATTTTTGGGTTATGTCAATCCGTTCGCGAGATATGGAAGTTTGAAGCCAAGAAATGGTTTGAAGGCAAAAAATTTTTCGCAATTCTGCTGCTCCAAACGCTTAACCAGGATGGCCTAGGGAAGAAATATCCATACCGTTGTAATCGGGCGAGTTTCTACTTTCAGACGCAATAGGAATTTTTGGGTTAGGTCAATCCGTTCGCGAGATATGGGAGTTTGAAGTCAAGAAATGGTTGAGAGGGCAAAAAATTTTTCGCAATTCTGCTGCTTCAAACGCTTAACCAGAATGGCCTAGGGAAAAAATACACATACCGTTGTAATCGGGCGAGTTTCTACTTTCAGATGCAATAGGAATTTTTGGGGTAAGGTCAATCCGTTCGCGAGATATGGGAGATTGAAGCCAAGAAATGGTTGAGAAGGCAAAAAATTTTTCGCAATTCTGCTGCTCCAAAAGCTTAACCAGAATGGCCTAGGGAAAAACTACACATACCGTTGTAATCGGGCGAGTTTCTACTTTCAGACGCAACAGGAATTTTTGGGTTATGTCAATCCGTTCGCGAGATATGGAAGTTTGAAGCTAAGAAATGCTTGAGAATGCAAAAAATTTTTCGCAATTCTGCTGCTCCAAAAGCTTAACCAGAATAGCCTAGGGAAAAAATACACATACCGTTGTAATCGGGCGAGTATCTACTTTCAGACGCAATAGGAATTTTTGGGTTATGTCAATCCGTTCGCGAGATATGGACGTTTGAAGCCAAGAAATGGTTGAGAAGGCAAAAAATTTTTCGCAATTCTGCGGCTACAAACGCTCAACCAGAATGGCCTAGGGAAAAAATACACATACCGTTGTAATCGGGCGGGTTTCTACTTTCAGATGCAATAGGAATTTTTGGGTTAGGTCAATCCGTTCGCGAGATATGGGAGTTTGAAGCCAAGAAATGGTTGAGGAGGCAAAAAATTTTTCGCAATTCTGCTGCTCCAAACGCTTAACCAGAATGGCCTAGGGAAAAAATACACATACCGTTGTAATCGGGCGAGTTTCTACTTTCAGACGCAACAGGAATTTTTGGGATAGGTCAATCCGTTCGCGAGATATGGGAGTTAGAAGCTAAGAAATGGTTGAGAAGACAACAAATTTTTCGCAATTCTGCTGCTCCAAACGATTAACCAGAATGGCCTAGGGAAAAAATACACGTACCGCTGTAATCGAGCGAGTTTCTACAATCAGATGCAATAGGAATTTTTGGGTTATGTCAATCCGTTCGCGAGATATGGAAGTTTGAAGCCAAGAAATGGTTGAGAAGGCAAAAAATTTTTCGCAATTCTGCGGCTACAAACGCTCAACCAGAATGGCCTAGGGAAAAAATACACATACCGTTGTAATCGGGCGAGTTTCTACTTTCAGATGCAATAGGAATTTTTGGGTTAGGTCAATCCGTTCGCGAGATATGGGAGTTTGAAGCCAACAAATGCTTGAGAAGGCAAAAAATTTTTCGCAATTCTGCTGCTCCAAACGCTTAACCAGAATGGCCTAGGGAAAAAATACACATACCGTTGTAATCGGGCGAGTTTCTACTTTCAGACGCAACAGGAATTTTTGGGTTAGGTCAATCCGTTCGCGAGATATGGGAGTTTGAAGCTAAGAAATGGTTGAGAACACAACATATTTTTCGCAATTCTGCGGCTACAAACGCTCAACCAGAATGGCCTACGGAAAAAATACACATACCGTTGTAATCGGGCGAGTTTCTACTTTCAGATGCAATAGGAATTTTTGGGTTAGGTCAATCCGTTCGCGAGATATGGAACTTTGAAGCTAAGAAATGGTTGAGAAGACAACAAATTTGTCGCACTTCTGCTGCTCCAGCGCTTAACCAGAATGGCCTAGGGAAAAAATACACGTACCGTTGTAATCGGGCGAGTTTCTACTTTCAAATGCAATAGGAATTTTTGGGTTAGGTCAATGCGTTCGCGAGATATGGAAGTTTGAAGCTAAGAAATGGTTGACAAGAGAATAAATTTTTCGCAATTCTGCTGCTCCAAACGCTTAACCAGAATGGCCTAGGGAAAAAATACACATACCGTTGTAATCGGGCGAGTTTCTACTTTCAGACACAATAGGAATTTTTGGGTTATGCCAATCCGTTCGCGAGATATGGACGTTTGAAGCCAAGAAATGGTTGAGAAGGCAAAAAATTTTTCGCAATTCTGCTGCTCCAAACGCTTAACCAGAATGGCCCAGGGAAAAAATACACACACCGTTGTAATCGCGCGAGTTTCTACTTTCAGATGCAACAGGAATTTTTGGGTTAGGTCAATCCGTTCGCGAGATATGGGAGTTTGAAGTCAAGAAATGGTTGAGAAGGCAAAAAATTGTTCGCAATTCTGCTGCTCCTAACGCTTAACCAGAATGGCCTAGGGAAAAAATACACATACCGTTGTAATCGGGCGAGTTTCTACTTTCAGACGCAACAGGAATTTTTGGGTTATGTCAATCCGTTCGCGAGATATGGAAGTTTGAAGCCAAGAAATGGTTTGAAGGCAAAAAATTTTTCGCAATTCTGCTACTCCAAACGCTTAACCAGGATGGCCTAGGGAAGAAATATCCATACCGTTGTAATCGGGCGAGTTTCTACTTTCAGACGCAATAGGAATTTTTGGGTTAGGTCAATCCGTTCGCGAGATATGGGAGTTTGAAGTCAAGAAATGGTTGAGAGGGCAAAAAATTTTTCGCAATTCTGCTGCTTCAAACGCTTAACCAGAATGGCCTAGGGAAAAAATACACATACCGTTGTAATCGGGCGAGTTTCTACTTTCAGATGCAATAGGAATTTTTGGGGTAAGGTCAATCCGTTCGCGAGATATGGGAGATTGAAGCCAAGAAATGGTTGAGAAGGCAAAAAATTTTTCGCAATTCTGCTGCTCCAAACGCTTAACCAGAATGGCCTAGGGAAAAACTACACATACCGTTGTAATCGGGCGAGTTTCTACTTTCAGACGCAATAGGAATTTTTGGGTTAGGTCAATCCGTTCGCGAGATATGGGAGCTTGAAGCCAAGAAATGGTTGAGAGGGCAAAAAATTTTTCTCAATTCTGCTGCTTCAAACGCTTAACCAGAATGGCCTAGGGAAAAAATACACATACCGTTGTAATCGGGCGAGTTTCTACTTTCAGATGCAACAGGGATTTTTGGGTTTGGTCAATCCGTTCGCGAGATATGGGGCTTTGAATCTAAGAAATGGTTGGGAAGGCAAAAAATTTTTCGCAATTCTGCTGCTCCAAACGCTTAAACAGAATGGCCTAGGGGAAAAATACACATACCGTTGTAATCGGGCGAGTTTCTACTTTCAGATGCAACAGGAATTTTTGGGTTAGGTCAATCCGTTCGCGAGATATGGGAGTTAGAAGCAAAGAAATGGTTGAGAAGACAACTAATTTTTCGCACTTCTGCTGCTCCAAACGCTTAACCAGAATGGCCTAGGGAAAAAATACACATACCGTTGTAATCGGGCGAGTTTCTACTTTCAGACGCAATAGGAATTTTTGGGTTAGGTCAATCCGTTCGCGAGATATGGGAGTTTGAAGCCAAGAAATGGTTGAGAAGGCAAAAAATTTTTCGCAATTCGGCTGCTTCAAACGCTTAACCAGAATGGCCTAGGGAAAAAATGCACATACCGTTGTAATCGGGCGAGTTTCTACTTTCAGATGCAACAGGAATTTTTGGGTTTGGTCAATCCGTTCGCGAGATATGGGACTTTGAAGCTAAGAAATGCTTGAGAAGGCAAAAAATTTTTCGCAATTCTGGTGCTCCAAAAGTTTAACCAGAATAGCCTAGGGAAAAAATACACGTACCGTTGTAATCGGGCGAGTTTCTACTTTCAGACGCAACAGGAATTTTTGGGTTATGTCAATCCGTTCGCGAGATATGGAAGTTTGAAGCTAAGAAATGCTTGAGAAGGCAAAAAATTTTTCGCAATTCTGCTGCTCCAAAAGCTTAACCAGAATAGCCTAGGGAAAAAATACACATACCGTTGTAATCGGGCGAGTATCTACTTTCAGACGCAATAGGAATTTTTGGGTTATGTCAATCCGTTCGCGAGATATGGACGTTTGAAGCCAAGAAATGGTTGAGAAGGCAAAAAATTTTTCGCAATTCTGCGGCTACAAACGCTCAACCAGAATGGCCTAGGGAAAAAATACACATACCGTTGTAATCGGGCGGGTTTCTACTTTCAGATGCAATAGGAATTTTTGGGTTAGGTCAATCCGTTCGCGAGATATGGGAGTTTGAAGCCAAGAAATGGTTGAGGAGGCAAAAAATTTTTCGCAATTCTGCTGCTCCAAACGCTTAACCAGAATGGCCTAGGGAAAAAATACACATACCGTTGTAATCGGGCGAGTTTCTACTTTCAGACGCAACAGGAATTTTTGGGATAGGTCAATCCGTTCGCGAGATATGGGAGTTTGAAGCTAAGAAATGGTTGAGAAGACAACAAATTTTTCGCAATTCTGCTGCTCCAAACGATTAACCAGAATGGCCTAGGGAAAAAATACACGTACCGCTGTAATCGAGCGAGTTTCTACAATCAGATGCAATAGGAATTTTTGGGTTATGTCAATCCGTTCGCGAGATATGGAAGTTTGAAGCCAAGAAATGGTTGAGAAGGCAAAAAATTTTTCGCAATTCTGCGGCTACAAACGCTCAACCAGAATGGCCTAGGGAAAAAATACACATACCGTTGTAATCGGGCGAGTTTCTACTTTCAGATGCAATAGGAATTTTTGGGTTAGGTCAAACCGTTCGCGAGATATGGGAGTTTGAAGCCAACAAATGCTTGAGAAGGCAAAAAATTTTTCGCAATTCTGCTGCTCCAAACGCTTAACCAGAATGGCCTAGGGAAAAAATACACATACCGTTGTAATCGGGCGAGTTTCTACTTTCAGACGCAACAGGAATTTTTGGGTTAGGTCAATCCGTTCGCGAGATATGGGAGTTTGAAGCTAAGAAGTGGTTGAGAACACAACATATTTTTCGCAATTCTGCGGCTACAAACGCTCAACCAGAATGGCCTACGGAAAAAATACACATACCGTTGTAATCGGGCGAGTTTCTACTTTCAGATGCAATAGGAATTTTTGGGTTAGGTCAATCCGTTCGCGAGATATGGAACTTTGAAGCCAAGAAATGGTTTGAAGGCAAAAAATTTTTCGCAATTCTGCTGCTCCAAACGCTTAACCAGGATGGCCTAGGGAAAAAATATCCATACCGTTGTAATCGGGCGAGTTTCTACTTTCAGATGCAACAGGAATTTTTGGGTTAGGTCAATCCGTTCGCGAGATATGGGAGTTTGAAGCAAAGAAATGGTTGAGAAGACAACTAATTTTTCGCAATTCTGCTGCTCCAAACGCTTAACCAGAATGGCCCAGGGAAAAAACACACATACCGTTGTAATCGGGCGAGTTTCTACTTTCAGACGCAATAGGAATTTTTGGGTTAGGTCAATCCGTTCGCGAGATATGGGAGTTTGAAGTCAAGAAATGGTTGAGAGGGCAAAAAATTTTTCGCAATTCTGCTGCTTCAAACGCTTAACCAGAATGGCCTAGGGAAAAAATACACATACCGTTGTAATCGGGCGAGTTTCTACTTTCAGATGCAACAGGGATTTTTGGGTTTGGTCAAACCGTTCGCGAGATATGGGACTTTGAAGCTAAGAAACGGTTGGGAAGGCAAAAAATTTTTTGCAATTCTGCTGCTCCTAACGCTTAACCAGAATGGCCTAGGGAAAAAATACACACACCGTTGTAATCGGGCGAGTTTCTACTTTCAGACGCAACAGGAATTTTTGGGTTATGTCAATCCGTTCGCGAGATATGGAAGTTTGAAGCCAAGAAATGGTTGAGAAGGCAAAAAATTTTTCGCAATTCTGCTGCTCCAAACGCATAACCAGGATGGCCTAGGGAAAAAATACACATACCGTTGTAATCGGGCGAGTTTCTACTTTCAGACGCAACAGGAATTTTTGGGTTATGTCAATCCGTTCGCGAGATATGGGAGTTTGAAGTCAAGAAATGGTTGAGAAGGCAAAAAATTTTTCGCAATTCTGGTGCTCCAAAAGTTTAACCAGAATAGCCTAGGGCAAAAATACACGTACCGTTGTAATCGGGCGAGTTTCTACTTTCAGACGCAACAGGAATTTTTGGGTTATGTCAATCCGTTCGCGAGATATGGAAGTTTGAAGCTAAGAAATGCTTGAGAAGGCAAAAAATTTTTCGCAATTCTGCTGCTCCAAAAGCTTAACCAGAATAGCCTAGGGAAAAAATACACATACCGTTGTAATCGGGCGAGTATCTACTTTCAGACGCAATAGGAATTTTTGGGTTATGTCAATCCGTTCGCGAGATATGGACGTTTGAAGCCAAGAAATGGTTGAGAAGGCAAAAAATTTTTCGCAATTCTGCGGCTACAAACGCTCAACCAGAATGGCCTAGGGAAAAAATACACATACCGTTGTAATCGGGCGGGTTTCTACTTTCAGATGCAATAGGAATTTTTGGGTTAGGTCAATCCGTTCGCGAGATATGGGAGTTTGAAGCCAAGAAATGGTTGAGGAGGCAAAAAATTTTTCGCAATTCTGCTGCTCCAAACGCTTAACCAGAATGGCCTAGGGAAAAAATACACATACCGTTGTAATCGGGCGAGTTTCTACTTTCAGACGCAACAGGAATTTTTGGGATAGGTCAATCCGTTCGCGAGATATGGGAGTTTGAAGCTAAGAAATGGTTGAGAAGACAACAAATTTTTCGCAATTCTGCTGCTCCAAACGATTAACCAGAATGGCCTAGGGAAAAAATACACGTACCGCTGTAATCGAGCGAGTTTCTACAATCAGATGCAATAGGAATTTTTGGGTTATGTCAATCCGTTCGCGAGATATGGAAGTTTGAAGCCAAGAAATGGTTGAGAAGGCAAAAAATTTTTCGCAATTCTGCGGCTACAAACGCTCAACCAGAATGGCCTACGGAAAAAATACACATACCGTTGTAATCGGGCGAGTTTCTACTTTCAGATGCAATAGGAATTTTTGGGTTAGGTCAATCCGTTCGCGAGATATGGAACTTTGAAGCTAAGAAATGGTTGAGAAGACAACAAATTTGTCGCACTTCTGCTGCTCCAGCGCTTAACCAGAATGGCCTAGGGAAAAAATACACGTACCGTTGTAATCGGGCGAGTTTCTACTTTCAAATGCAATAGGAATTTTTGGGTTAGGTCAATGCGTTCGCGAGATATGGAAGTTTGAAGCTAAGAAATGGTTGACAAGAGAATAAATTTTTCGCAATTCTGCTGCTCCAAACGCTTAACCAGAATGGCCTAGGGAAAAAATACACATACCGTTGTAATCGGGCGAGTTTCTACTTTCAGACACAATAGGAATTTTTGGGTTATGCCAATCCGTTCGCGAGATATGGACGTTTGAAGCCAAGAAATGGTTGAGAAGGCAAAAAATTTTTCGCAATTCTGCTGCTCCAAACGCTTAACCAGAATGGCCCAGGGAAAAAATACACACACCGTTGTAATCGCGCGAGTTTCTACTTTCAGATGCAACAGGAATTTTTGGGTTAGGTCAATCCGTTCGCGAGATATGGGAGTTTGAAGTCAAGAAATGGTTGAGAAGGCAAAAAATTGTTCGCAATTCTGCTGCTCCAAACGCTTAACCAGAATGGCCTAGGGAAAAAATACACATACCGTTGTAATCGGGCGAGTTTCTACTTTCAGACGCAAGAGGAATTTTTGGGATAGGTCAATCCGTTCGCGAGATATGGGAGTTTGAAGCTAAGAAATGGTTGAGAAGACAACAAATTTTTCGCAATTCTGCTGCTCCAAACGATTAACCAGAATGGCCTAGGGAAAAAATACACGTACCGCTGTAATCGAGCGAGTTTCTACAATCAGATGCAATAGGAATTTTTGGGTTATGTCAATCCGTTCGCGAGATATGGAAGTTTGAAGCCAAGAAATGGTTGAGAAGGCAAAAAATTTTTCGCAATTCTGCGGCTACAAACGCTCAACCAGAATGGCCTACGGAAAAAATACACATACCGTTGTAATCGGGCGAGTTTCTACTTTCAGATGCAATAGGAATTTTTGGGTTAGGTCAATCCGTTCGCGAGATATGGAACTTTGAAGCTAAGAAATGGTTGAGAAGACAACAAATTTGTCGCACTTCTGCTGCTCCAGCGCTTAACCAGAATGGCCTAGGGAAAAAATACACGTACCGTTGTAATCGGGCGAGTTTCTACTTTCAAATGCAATAGGAATTTTTGGGTTAGGTCAATGCGTTCGCGAGATATGGAAGTTTGAAGCTAAGAAATGGTTGACAAGAGAATAAATTTTTCGCAATTCTGCTGCTCCAAACGCTTAACCAGAATGGCCTAGGGAAAAAATACACATACCGTTGTAATCGGGCGAGTTTCTACTTTCAGACACAATAGGAATTTTTGGGTTATGCCAATCCGTTCGCGAGATATGGACGTTTGAAGCCAAGAAATGGTTGAGAAGGCAAAAAATTTTTCGCAATTCTGCTGCTCCAAACGCTTAACCAGAATGGCCCAGGGAAAAAATACACACACCGTTGTAATCGCGCGAGTTTCTACTTTCAGATGCAACAGGAATTTTTGGGTTAGGTCAATCCGTTCGCGAGATATGGGAGTTTGAAGTCAAGAAATGGTTGAGAAGGCAAAAAATTGTTCGCAATTCTGCTGCTCCTAACGCTTAACCAGAATGGCCTAGGGAAAAAATACACATACCGTTGTAATCGGGCGAGTTTCTACTTTCAGACGCAACAGGAATTTTTGGGTTATGTCAATCCGTTCGCGAGATATGGAAGTTTGAAGCTAAGAAATGGTTGAGAAGACAACAAATTTTTCGCAATTCTGCTGCTCCAAACGATTAACCAGAATGGCCTAGGGAAAAAATACACGTACCGCTGTAATCGAGCGAGTTTCTACAATCAGATGCAATAGGAATTTTTGGGTTATGTCAATCCGTTCGCGAGATATGGAAGTTTGAAGCCAAGAAATGGTTGAGAAGGCAAAAAATTTTTCGCAATTCTGCGGCTACAAACGCTCAACCAGAATGGCCTACGGAAAAAATACACATACCGTTGTAATCGGGCGAGTTTCTACTTTCAGATGCAATAGGAATTTTTGGGTTAGGTCAATCCGTTCGCGAGATATGGAACTTTGAAGCTAAGAAATGGTTGAGAAGACAACAAATTTGTCGCACTTCTGCTGCTCCAGCGCTTAACCAGAATGGCCTAGGGAAAAAATACACGTACCGTTGTAATCGGGCGAGTTTCTACTTTCAAATGCAATAGGAATTTTTGGGTTAGGTCAATGCGTTCGCGAGATATGGAAGTTTGAAGCTAAGAAATGGTTGACAAGAGAATAAATTTTTCGCAATTCTGCTGCTCCAAACGCTTAACCAGAATGGCCTAGGGAAAAAATACACATACCGTTGTAATCGGGCGAGTTTCTACTTTCAGACACAATAGGAATTTTTGGGTTATGCCAATCCGTTCGCGAGATATGGACGTTTGAAGCCAAGAAATGGTTGAGAAGGCAAAAAATTTTTCGCAATTCTGCTGCTCCAAACGCTTAACCAGAATGGCCCAGGGAAAAAATACACACACCGTTGTAATCGCGCGAGTTTCTACTTTCAGATGCAACAGGAATTTTTGGGTTAGGTCAATCCGTTCGCGAGATATGGGAGTTTGAAGTCAAGAAATGGTTGAGAAGGCAAAAAATTGTTCGCAATTCTGCTGCTCCTAACGCTTAACCAGAATGGCCTAGGGAAAAAATACACATACCGTTGTAATCGGGCGAGTTTCTACTTTCAGACGCAACAGGAATTTTTGGGTTATGTCAATCCGTTCGCGAGATATGGAAGTTTGAAGCCAAGAAATGGTTGAGAAGACAACTAATTTTTCGCAATTCTGCTGCTCCAAACGCTTAACCAGAATGGCCCAGGGAAAAAACACACATACCGTTGTAATCGGGCGAGTTTCTACTTTCAGACGCAATAGGAATTTTTGGGTTAGGTCAATCCGTTCGCGAGATATGGGAGTTTGAAGTCAAGAAATGGTTGAGAGGGCAAAAAATTTTTCGCAATTCTGCTGCTTCAAACGCTTAACCAGAATGGCCTAGGGAAAAAATACACATACCGTTGTAATCGGGCGAGTTTCTACTTTCAGATGCAACAGGGATTTTTGGGTTTGGTCAATCCGTTCGCGAGATATGGGACTTTGAAGCTAAGAAACGGTTGGGAAGGCAAAAAATTTTTTGCAATTCTGCTGCTCCTAACGCTTAACCAGAATGGCCTAGGGAAAAAATACACACACCGTTGTAATCGGGCGAGTTTCTACTTTCAGACGCAACAGGAATTTTTGGGTTATGTCAATCCGTTCGCGAGATATGGAAGTTTGAAGCCAAGAAATGGTTGAGAAGGCAAAAAATTTTTCGCAATTCTGCTGCTCCAAACGCATAACCAGGATGGCCTAGGGAAAAAATACACATACCGTTGTAATCGGGCGAGTTTCTACTTTCAGACGCAACAGGAATTTTTGGGTTATGTCAATCCGTTCGCGAGATATGGGAGTTTGAAGTCAAGAAATGGTTGAGAAGGCAAAAAATTTTTTGCAATTCTGCTGCCCCTAACGCTTAACCAGAATGGCCTAGGGAAAAAATACACACACCGTTGTAAACGGGCGAGTTTCTACTTTCAGACGCAACAGGAATTTTTGGGTTATGTCAATCCGTTCGCGAGATATGGAAGTTTGAAGCCAGGAAATGGTTGAGAAGGCAAAAAATTTTTCGCAATTCTGCTGCTCCAAACGCATAACCAGGATGGCCTAGGGAAAAAATACACATACCGTTGTAATCGGGCGAGTTTCTACTTTCAGACGCAACAGGAATTTTTGGATTATGTCAATCCGTTCGCGAGATATGGGAGTTTGAAGTCAAGAAATGGTTGAGAAGGCAAAAAATTTTTCGCAATTCTGCTGCTCCAAACGCTTAACCAGAATGGTCCAGGGAAAAAATACACACACCGTTGTATTCGCGCGAGTTTCTACTTTCAGATGCAACAGGAATTTTTGGGTTAGGTCAATCCGTTCGCGAGATATGGGAGTTTGAAGTCAAGAAATGGTTAAGAAGGCAAAAAATTGTTCGCAATTCTGCTGCTCCTAACGCTTAACCAGAATGGCCTAGGGAAAAAATACACATACCGTTGTAATCGGGCGAGTTTCTACTTTCAGAGGCAACAGGAATTTTTGGGTTATGTCAATCCGTTCGCGAGATATGGAAGTTTGAAGCCAAGAAATGGTTTGAAGGCAAAAAATTTTTCGCAATTCTGCTGCTCCAAACGCTTAACCAGGATGGCCTAGGGAAAAAATACCCATACCGTTGTAATCGGGCGAGTTTCTACTTTCAGATGCAACAGGAATTTTTGGGTTAGGTCAATCCGTTCGCGAGATATGGCAGTTTGAAGCAAAGAAATGGTTGAGAAGACAACTAATTTTTCGCAATTCTGCTGCTCCAAACGCTTAACCAGAATGGCCTAGGGAAAAAATACACATACCGTTGTAATCGGGCGAGTTTCTACTTTCAGACGCAATAGGAATTTTTGGGTTAGGTCAATCCGTTCGCGATATATGGGAGTTTGAAGCCAAGAAATGGTTGAGAGGGCAAAAAATTTTTCGCAATTCTGCTGCTTCAAACGCTTAACCAGAATGGCCTAGGGAAAAAATACACATACCGTTGTAATCGGGCGAGTTTCTACTTTCAGATGCAACAGGGATTTTTGGGTTTGGTCAATCCGTTTGCGAGATATGGGACTTTGAAGCTAAGAAACGGTTGGGAAGGCAATAAATTTTTTGCACTTCTGCTGCTCCAAACGCTTAACCAGAATGGCCTAGGGAAAAAACACACATACCGTTGTAATCGGGCGAGTTTCTACTTTCAGACGCAATAGGAATTTGTGGGTTAGGTCAATCCGTTCGCGAGATATGGAAGTTTGAAGCCAAGAAATGGTTGAGAAGGCAAAAAATTTTTCGCAATTCTGCTGCTCCAAACGCTTAACCAGGATGGCCTAGGGAAAAAATTCACATACCGTTGTAATCGCGCGAGTTTCTACTTTCAGATGCAACAGGAATTTTTGGGTTAGGTCAATCCGTTCGCGTGATATGGGAGTTTGAAGCAAAGAAATGGTTGAGAAGACAACTAATTATTCGCACTTCTGCTGCTCCAAACGCTTAACCAGAATGGCCTAGGGAAAAAACACACATACCGTTGTAATCGGGCGAGTTTCTACTTTCAGACGCAATAGGAATTTTTGGGTTAGGTCAATCCGTTCGCGAGATATGGGAGTTTGAAGCCAAGAAATGGTTGAGAGGGCAAAAAATTTTTCGCAATTCTGCTGCTCCAAACGCTTAACCAGAATGGCCTAGAGGAAAAATACACATACCGTTGTAATCGGGCGAGTTTCTACTTTCAGATGCAACAGGAATTTTTGGGTTAGGTCAATCCGTTCGCGAGATATGGGAGTTTGAAGCTAAGAAATGGTTGAGAAGACAACAAATTTTTCGCACTTCTGCTGCTCCAAACGCTTAACCAGAATGGCCTAGGGAAAAAATACGCATACATTTGTAATCGGGCGAGTTACTACTTTCAGACGCAGCAGGAATTTTTGGGTTTGGTCAATCCGTTCGCGAGATATGCGAGTTTGAAGCCAAGAAATGGTTGAGAAGGCAAAAAATTTTTCGCAATTCTGCTGCTCCAAACGCTTAACCAGAATGGCCTAGGGAAAAAATACACATACTGTTGTAATCGGGCGAGTTTCTACTTTCAGACGCAATAGGAATTTTTGGGTTATGTCAATCCGTTCGCGAGATATGGACGTTTGAATCCAAGAAATGGTTGAGAAGGCAAAGAATTTTTCGCAATTCTGCGGCTACAAACGCTCAACCAGAATGGCCTAGGGAAAAAATTCACATACCGTTGTAATGGGGCGAGTTTCTACTTTCAGATGCAATAGGAATTTTTGGGTTAGGTCAATCCGTTCGCGAGATATGGGAGTTTGAAGCCAAGAAATGGTTGAGAAGGCAAAAAATTTTTCGCAATTCTGCTGCTTCAAACGCTTAACTAGAATGGCCTAGGGAAAAAAGTACACATATCGTTGTAATCGGGCGGGTTTCTACTTTCAGATGCAACAGGGATTTTTGGGTTTGGTCAATCCGTTCGTGAGATATAGGACTTTGAAGCTAAGAAATGGTTGGGAAGGCAAAAAATTTTTCGCAATTCTGCTGCTTCAAACGCTTAACCAGAATGGCCTAGGGAAAAAATACACATACCGTTGTAATCGGGCGAGTTTCTACTTTCAGATGCAATAGGAATTTTTGGGTTTGGTCAATCCGTTCGAGAGATATGGGACTTTGAAGCTAAGAAATGCTTGAGAAGGCAAAAAATTTTTCGCAATTCTGCTGCTCCAAAAGCTTAACCAGAATGGCCTAGGGAAAAAATACACGTACCGCTGTAATAGGGCGAGTTTCTTCTTTCAGATGCAATAGGAATTTTTGGCTTAGGTCAATCCGTTCGCGAAATATGGGAGTTTGCCTCCCACAGCCCATATGAAGCTGCCTGTGCGCGTCCCCCAAATCGCCTTACCTGAAGCCCAACGCATAACAGAAGGCCTAAGAGCAAAGATCACATACCGTGTAATCGGGCGAGTTTCTACTTTCAGACGCAATAGGAATTTTTGGGTTAGGTCACTCCGTTCGCGAAGTCTGGGAGTTTGAAGCCAAGAAATGGTTGAGCGGGCAAAATTTTCGCAATCTGCTGCTGCTCCAACGCTTAACCAGATGGCCTAGGGAAAAAATACACATACCGGTGTAATCGGGCGACTTTCTCTAACGATGCAAAGGCAATTATGTGGGTAAGGTCAATCCGTCGCGAGATATGGGAGATTGTGAAGCCAAGAAATGGTTGAGAAGGCAAAAAATTTTTCGCAATTCTGCTGCTCCAAACGCTTAACCAGAATGGCCTAGGGAAAAACTACACATACCGTTGTAATCGGGCGAGTTTCTACTTTCAGACGCAATAGGAATTTTTGGGTTAGGTCAATCCGTTCGCGAGATATGGGAGTTTGAAGCCAAGAAATGGTTGAGAGGGCAAAAAATTTTTCGCAATTCTGCTGCTTCAAACGCTTAACCAGAATGGCCTAGGGAAGAAATACACATACCGTTGTAATCGGGCGAGTTTCTACTTTCAGATGCAACATGGATTTTTGGGTTTGGTCAATCCGTTCGCGAGATATGGGACTTTGAAGCTAAAAAATGCTTGAGAAGACAACAAATTTGTCGCAATTCTGCTGCTCCAAAAGTTTAACCAGAATGGCCTAGGGAAAAAATACACGTACCGTTGTAATCGGGCGAGTTTCTACTTTCAGACGCAACAGGAATTTTTGGGTTATGTCAATCCGTTCGCGAGATATGGAAGTTTGAAGCTAAGAAATGCTTGAGAAGGCAAAAAATTTTTCGCAATTCTGCGGCTACAAACGCTCAACCAGAATGGCCTAGGGAAAAAATACACATACCGTTGTAATCGGGCGAGTTTCTACTTTCAGACGCAACAGGAATTTTTGGGATAGGTCAATCCGTTCGCGAGATATGGGAGTTTGAAGCTAAGAAATGGTTGAGAAGACAACAAATTTTTCGCAATTCTGCTGCTCCAAACGCTTAACCAGAATGGCCTAGGGAAAAAATACACGTACCGCTGTAATCGAGCGAGTTTCTACTATCAGATGCAATAGGAATTTTTGGGTTATGTCAATCCGTTCGCGAGATATGGAAGTTTGAAGCCAAGAAATGGTTGAGAAGGCAAAAAATTTTTCGCAATTCTGCGGCTACAAACGCTCAACCAGAATGGCCTAGGGAAAAAATACACATACCGATGTAATCGGGCGAGTTTCTACTTTCAGATGCAATAGGAATTTTTGGGTTAGGTCAATCCGTTCGCGAGATATGGGAGTTTGAAGCCAACAAATGGTTGAGAAGGCAAAAAATTTTTCGCAATTCTGCTGCTCCAAACGCTTAACCAGAATGGCCTAGGAAAAAATACACATACCGTTGTAATCGGGCGAGTTTCTACTTTCAGACGCAACAGGAATTTTTGGGTTAGGTCAATCCGTTCGCGAGATATGGAAGTTTGAAGCTAAGAAATGGTTGAGAAGACAACAAATTTGTCGCACGTCTGCTGCTCCAGCGCTTAACCAGAATGGCCTAGGGAAAAAATACACATACCGTTGTAATCGGGCGAGTTTCTACTTTCAGACGCAACAGGAATTTTTGGGTTATGTCAATCCGTTCGCGAGATATGGAAGTTTGAAGCTAAGAAATGCTTGAGAAGGCAAAAAATTTTTCGCAATTCTGCGGCTACAAACGCTCAACCAGAATGGCCTAGGGAAAAAATACACATACCGATGTAATCGGGCGAGTTTCTACTTTCAGACGCAATAGGAATTTGTGGGTTAGGTCAATCCGTTCGCGAGATATGGAAGTTTGAAGCCAAGAAATGGTTGAGAAGGCAAAAAATTTTTCGCAATTCTGCTGCTCCAAACGCTTAACCAGGATGGCCTAGGGAAAAAATTCACATACCGTTGTAATCGCGCGAGTTTCTACTTTCAGATGCAACAGGAATTTTTGGGTTAGGTCAATCCGTTCGCGTGATATGGGAGTTTGAAGCAAAGAAATGGTTGAGAAGGCAACTAATTATTCGCACTTCTGCTGCTCCAAACGCTTAACCAGAATGGCCTAGGGAAAAAACACACATACCGTTGTAATCGGGCGAGTTTCTACTTTCAGACGCAATAGGAATTTTTGGGTTAGGTCAATCCGTTCGCGAGATATGGGAGTTTGAAGCCAAGAAATGGTTGAGAGGGCAAAAAATTTTTCGCAATTCTGCTGCTCCAAACGCTTAACCAGAATGGCCTAGAGGAAAAATACACATACCGTTGTAATCGGGCGAGTTTCTACTTTCAGATGCAACAGGAATTTTTGGGTTAGGTCAATCCGTTCGCGAGATATGGGAGTTTGAAGCTAAGAAATGGTTGAGAAGACAACAAATTTTTCGCACTTCTGCTGCTCCAAACGCTTAACCAGAATGGCCTAGGGAAAAAATACGCATACATTTGTAATCGGGCGAGTTACTACTTTCAGACGCAGCAGGAATTTTTGGGCTTGGTCAATCCGTTCGCGAGATATGCGAGTTTGAAGCCAAGAAATGGTTGAGAAGGCAAAAAATTTTTCGCAATTCTGCTGCTCCAAACGCTTAACCAGAATGGCCTAGGGAAAAAATACACATACTGTTGTAATCGGGCGAGTTTCTACTTTCAGACGCAATAGGAATTTTTGGGTTATGTCAATCCGTTCGCGAGATATGGACGTTTGAATCCAAGAAATGGTTGAGAAGGCAAAGAATTTTTCGCAATTCTGCGGCTACAAACGCTCAACCAGAATGGCCTAGGGAAAAAATTCACATACCGTTGTAATGGGGCGAGTTTCTACTTTCAGATGCAATAGGAATTTTTGGGTTAGGTCAATCCGTTCGCGAGATATGGGAGTTTGAAGCCAAGAAATGGTTGAGAAGGCAAAAAATTTTTCGCAATTCTGCTGCTTCAAACGCTTAACTAGAATGGCCTAGGGAAAAAAATACACATATCGTTGTAATCGGGCGGGTTTCTACTTTCAGATGCAACAGGGATTTTTGGGTTTGGTCAATCCGTTCGTGAGATATAGGACTGTGAAGCTAAGAAATGGTTGGGAAGGCAAAAAATTTTTCGCAATTCTGCTGCTTCAAACGCTTAACCAGAATGGCCTAGGGAAAAAATACACATACCGTTGTAATCGGGCGAGTTTCTACTTTCAGATGCAATAGGAATTTTTGGGTTTGGTCAATCCGTTCGAGAGATATGGGACTTTGAAGCTAAGAAATGCTTGAGAAGGCAAAAAATTTTTCGCAATTCTGCTGCTCCAAAAGCTTAACCAGAATGGCCTAGGGAAAAAATACACGTACCGCTGTAATAGGGCGAGTTTCTTCTTTCAGATGCAATAGGAATTTTTGGCTTAGGTCAATCCGTTCGCGAGATATGGGAGTTTGAAGCCAAGAAATGGTTGAGAAGGCAAAAAATTTTTCGCAATTCTGCTGCTCCAAACGCTTAACCAGAATGGCCTAGAGAAAAGATACACATACCGTTGTAATCGGGCGAGTTTCTACTTTCAGACGCAATAGGAATTTTTGGGTTAGGTCAATCCGTTCGCGAGATATGGGAGTTTGAAGCCAAGAAATGGTTGAGAGGGCAAAAAATTTTTCGCAATTCTGCTGCTTCAAACGCTTAACGAGAATGGCCTAGGGAAAAAATACACATACCGTTGTAATCGGGCGACTTTCTACTTTCAGATGCAATAGGAATTTTTGGGGTAAGGTCAATCCGTTCGCGAGATATGGGAGATTGAAGCCAAGAAATGGTTGAGAAGGCAAAAAATTTTTCGCAATTCTGCTGCTCCAAACGCTTAACCAGAATGGCCTAGGGAAAAACTACACATACCGTTGTAATCGGGCGAGTTTCTACTTTCAGACGCAATAGGAATTTTTGGGTTAGGTCAATCCGTTCGCGAGATATGGGAGTTTGAAGCCAAGAAATGGTTGAGAGGGCAAAAAATTTTTCGCAATTCTGCTGCTTCAAACGCTTAACCAGAATGGCCTAGGGAAGAAATACACATACCGTTGTAATCGGGCGAGTTTCTACTTTCAGATGCAACATGGATTTTTGGGTTTGGTCAATCCGTTCGCGAGATATGGGACTTTGAAGCTAAAAAATGCTTGAGAAGAAAACAAATTTGTCGCAATTCTGCTGCTCCAAAAGTTTAACCAGAATGGCCTAGGGAAAAAATACACGTACCGTTGTAATCGGGCGAGTTTCTACTTTCAGACGCAACAGGAATTTTTGGGTTATGTCAATCCGTTCGCGAGATATGGAAGTTTGAAGCTAAGAAATGCTTGAGAAGGCAAAAAATTTTTCGCAATTCTGCTGCTCCAAAAGCTTAACCAGAATAGCCTAGGGAAAAAATACACATACCGTTGTAATCGGGCGAGTATCTACTTTCAGACGCAATAGGAATTTTTGGGTTATGTCAATCCGTTCGCGAGATATGGACGTTTGAAGCCAAGAAATGGTTGAGAAGGCAAAAAATTTTTCGCAATTCTGCGGCTACAAACGCTCAACCAGAATGGCCTAGGGAAAAAATACACATACCGTTGTAATCGGGCGAGTTTCTACTTTCAGACGCAACAGGAATTTTTGGGATAGGTCAATCCGTTCGCGAGATATGGGAGTTTGAAGCTAAGAAATGGTTGAGAAGACAACAAATTTTTCGCAATTCTGCTGCTCCAAACGCTTAACCAGAATGGCCTAGGGAAAAAATACACGTACCGCTGTAATCGAGCGAGTTTCTAGTATCAGATGCAATAGGAATTTTTGGGTTATGTCAATCCGTTCGCGAGATATGGAAGTTTGAAGCCAAGAAATGGTTGAGAAGGCAAAAAATTTTTCGCAATTCTGCGGCTACAAACGCTCAACCAGAATGGCCTAGGGAAAAAATACACATACCGATGTAATCGGGCGAGTTTCTACTTTCAGATGCAATAGGAATTTTTGGGTTAGGTCAATCCGTTCGCGAGATATGGGAGTTTGAAGCCAACAAATGGTTTAGAAGGCAAAAAATTTTTCGCAATTCTGCTGCTCCAAACGCTTAACCAGAATGGCCTAGGAAAAAATACACATACCGTTGTAATCGGGCGAGTTTCTACTTTCAGACGCAACAGGAATTTTTGGGTTAGGTCAATCCGTTCGCGAGATATGGAAGTTTGAAGCTAAGAAATGGTTGAGAAGACAACAAATTTGTCGCACGTCTGCTGCTCCAGCGCTTAACCAGAATGGCCTAGGGAAAAAATACACGTACCGTTGTAATCGGGCGAGTTTCTACTTTCAAATGCAATAGGAATTTTTGGGTTAGGTCAATGCGTTCGCGAGATATGGAAGTTTGAAGCTAAGAAATGGTTGACAAGAGAACAAATTTTTCGCAATTCTGCTGCTCCAAACGCTTAACCAGAATGGCCTAGGGAAAAAATACACATACCGTTGTAATCGGGCGAGTTTCTACTTTCAGACGCAACAGGAATTTTTGGGTTATGTCAATCCGTTCGCGAGATATGGAAGTTTGAAGCTAAGAAATGCTTGAGAAGGCAAAAAATTTTTCGCAATTCTGCTGCTCCAAAAGCTTAACCAGAATGGCCTAGGGAAAAAATACACGTACCGCTGTAATAGGGCGAGTTTCTACTTTCAGATGCAATAGGAATTTTTGGGTTAGGTCAATCCGTTCGCGAGATATGGGAGTTTGAAGCTAAGAAATGGTTGAGAAGGCAAAAAATTTTTCGCAATTCTGCTGCTCCAAACGCTTAACCAGAATGGCCTAGGGAAAAAATACACATACCGTTGTAATCGGGCGAGTTTCTACTTTCAGACACAATAGGAATTTTTGGGTTATGCCAATCCGTTCGCGAGATATGGATGTTTGAAGCCAAGAAATGGTTGAGAAGGCAAAAAATTTTTCGCAATTCTGCGGCTACAAACGCTCAACCAGAATGGCCTAGGGAAAAAATACACATACCGTTGTAATCGGCGAGTTTCTACTTTCAGATGCAATAGGAATTTTTGGGTTAGGTCAATCCGTTCGCGAGATATGGGAGTTTGAAGCCAAGAAATGGTTGAGAAGGCAAAAAATTTTTCGCAATTCTGCTGCTCCAAACGCTTATCCAGAATGGCCTAGAGAAAAAATACACATACCGTTGTAATCGGGCGAGTTTCTACTTTCAGACGCAACAGGAATTTTTGGGTTAGGTCAATCCGTTCGCGAGATATGGGAGTTTGAAGCTAAGAAATGGTTGAGAAGACAACAAATTTTTCGCAATTCTGCTGCTCCAAACGCTTAACCAGAATGGCCTAGGGAAAAAATACACGTACCGCTGTAATCGCGCGAGTTTCTACTTTCAGATGCAATAGGAATTTTTGGGTTATGTCAATCCGTTCGCGAGATATGGACGTTTGAAGCCAAGAAATGGTTGAGAAGGCAAAAAATTTTTCGCAATTCTGCTGCTCCAAACGCTTATCCAGAATGGCCTAGGGAAAAAATACACATACCGTTGTAATCGGGCGAGTTTCTACTTTCAGACGCAGCAGGAATTTTTCGGTTTGGTCAATCCGTTCGCGAGATATGGGAGTTTGAAGCCAAGAAATGGTTGAGACGGCATAAAATTTTTCGTAATTCTGCTGCTCCAAACGCTTAACCAGAATGGCCTAGGGAAAAAATTCCCATACCGTTGTAATCGGGCGAGTTTCTACTTTCAGATGCAATAGGAATTTTTGGGTTAGGTCAATCCGTTCGCGAGGTATGGGACTTTGAAGCCAAGAAATGGTTGAGAAGGCAAAAAATTTTTCGCAATTCTGCTGCTCCAAACGCTTAACCAGAATGGCCTAGGGACAAAATACACATACCGCTGTAATCGGGCGAGTTTTTACTTTCAGATGCAATAGGAATTTTTGGGTTAGGTCAATCCATTCGCGAGATATGGTGGTTTGAAGCCAAGAAATGATTGAGAAGGCAAAAAATTTTTCGCAATTCTGCTGCTCCAAACGCTTAACCAGAATGGCCTAGGGAAAAAATACACATACCGTTGTAATCGGGCGAGTTTCTACTTTCAGATGCAACAGGAATTTTTGGGTTAGGTCAATGCGTTCGCGAGATATGGGAGTTTGAAGCCAAGAAATGGTTGAGAAGGCAAAAAATTTTTCGCAATTCTGCTGCTCCAAACGCTTAACCAGAATGGCCTAGGGAAAAAATACCCATACCGTTGTAATCGGGCGAGTTTCTACTTTCAGGTGCAATAGGAATTTTTGGGTTAGGTCAATCCGTTCGCGAGATATGGGAGTTTGAAGCTAAGAAACGGTTCAGAAGACAACACATTTTTCGCAATTCTGCTGCTCCAAACGCTTAACCAGAATGGCCTAGGGAAAAAATTCTCATACCATTGTAATCGGGTGAGTTTCTACTTTCAGGTGCAATAGGAATTTTTGGGCTAGGTCAATCCGTTCGCGAGATATGGGAGTTTGAAGCTAAGAAATGGTTGAGAAGACAACAAATTTGTCACACTTCTGCTGCTCCAGCGCTTAACCAGAATGGCCTAGGGAAAAAATACGCATAAAGATGTAATCGGGCGAGTTTCTACTTTCAGACGCAACAGGAATTTTTGGGTTAAGTCAATCCGTTCGCGAGATATGGGAGTTTGAAGCTAAGAAATGGTTGAGAAGAGAACAAATTTTTCGCAATTCTGCTGCTCCAAACGCTTATCCAGAATGGCCTAGGGAAAAAATACACATACCGTTGTAATCGGGCGAGTTTCTACTTTCAGACGCAACAGGAATTTTTGGGATAGGTCAATCCGTTCGCGAGATATGGGAGTTTGAAGCTAAGAAATGGTTGAGAAGACAACAAATTTTTCGCAATTCTGCTGCTCCAAACGCTTAACCAGAATGGCCTAGGGAAAAAATACACGTACCGCTGTAATCGAGCGAGTTTCTAGTATCAGATGCAATAGGAATTTTTGGGTTATGTCAATCCGTTCGCGAGATATGGAAGTTTGAAGCCAAGAAATGGTTGAGAAGGCAAAAAATTTTTCGCAATTCTGCGGCTACAAACGCTCAACCAGAATGGCCTAGGGAAAAAATACACATACCGATGTAATCGGGCGAGTTTCTACTTTCAGATGCAATAGGAATTTTTGGGTTAGGTCAATCCGTTCGCGAGATATGGGAGTTTGAAGCCAACAAATGGTTTAGAAGGCAAAAAATTTTTCGCAATTCTGCTGCTCCAAACGCTTAACCAGAATGGCCTAGGAAAAAATACACATACCGTTGTAATCGGGCGAGTTTCTACTTTCAGACGCAACAGGAATTTTTGGGTTAGGTCAATCCGTTCGCGAGATATGGAAGTTTGAAGCTAAGAAATGGTTGAGAAGACAACAAATTTGTCGCACGTCTGCTGCTCCAGCGCTTAACCAGAATGGCCTAGGGAAAAAATACACGTACCGTTGTAATCGGGCGAGTTTCTACTTTCAAATGCAATAGGAATTTTTGGGTTAGGTCAATGCGTTCGCGAGATATGGAAGTTTGAAGCTAAGAAATGGTTGACAAGAGAACAAATTTTTCGCAATTCTGCTGCTCCAAACGCTTAACCAGAATGGCCTAGGGAAAAAATACACATACCGTTGTAATCGGGCGAGTTTCTACTTTCAGACGCAACAGGAATTTTTGGGTTATGTCAATCCGTTCGCGAGATATGGAAGTTTGAAGCTAAGAAATGCTTGAGAAGGCAAAAAATTTTTCGCAATTCTGCTGCTCCAAAAGCTTAACCAGAATGGCCTAGGGAAAAAATACACGTACCGCTGTAATAGGGCGAGTTTCTACTTTCAGATGCAATAGGAATTTTTGGGTTAGGTCAATCCGTTCGCGAGATATGGGAGTTTGAAGCTAAGAAATGGTTGAGAAGGCAAAAAATTTTTCGCAATTCTGCTGCTCCAAACGCTTAACCAGAATGGCCTAGGGAAAAAATACACATACCGTTGTAATCGGGCGAGTTTCTACTTTCAGACACAATAGGAATTTTTGGGTTATGCCAATCCGTTCGCGAGATATGGATGTTTGAAGCCAAGAAATGGTTGAGAAGGCAAAAAATTTTTCGCAATTCTGCGGCTACAAACGCTCAACCAGAATGGCCTAGGGAAAAAATACACATACCGTTGTAATCGGCGAGTTTCTACTTTCAGATGCAATAGGAATTTTTGGGTTAGGTCAATCCGTTCGCGAGATATGGGAGTTTGAAGCCAAGAAATGGTTGAGAAGGCAAAAAATTTTTCGCAATTCTGCTGCTCCAAACGCTTATCCAGAATGGCCTAGAGAAAAAATACACATACCGTTGTAATCGGGCGAGTTTCTACTTTCAGACGCAACAGGAATTTTTGGGTTAGGTCAATCCGTTCGCGAGATATGGGAGTTTGAAGCTAAGAAATGGTTGAGAAGACAACAAATTTTTCGCAATTCTGCTGCTCCAAACGCTTAACCAGAATGGCCTAGGGAAAAAATACACGTACCGCTGTAATCGCGCGAGTTTCTACTTTCAGATGCAATAGGAATTTTTGGGTTATGTCAATCCGTTCGCGAGATATGGACGTTTGAAGCCAAGAAATGGTTGAGAAGGCAAAAAATTTTTCGCAATTCTGCTGCTCCAAACGCTTATCCAGAATGGCCTAGGGAAAAAATACACATACCGTTGTAATCGGGCGAGTTTCTACTTTCAGACGCAGCAGGAATTTTTCGGTTTGGTCAATCCGTTCGCGAGATATGGAAGTTTGAAGCCAAGAAATGGTTGAGACGGCATAAAATTTTTCGTAATTCTGCTGCTCCAAACGCTTAACCAGAATGTCCTAGGGAAAAAATTCCCATACCGTTGTAATTGGACGAGTTTCTACTTTCAGTTACAATAGGAATTTTTGGGTTAAGTCAATCCCTTCGCGAGGTATGGGACTTTGAAGCTAAGAAATGGTTGAGAAGACAACAAATCTTTCGCAATTCTGCTGCTCCAAACGCTTAACCAGAATGGCCTAGGGAAAAAATACCCATACCGTTGTAATCGGGCGAGTTTCTACTTTCAGGTGCAATAGGAATTTTTGGGTTAGGTCAATCCGTTCGCGAGATATGGGAGTTTGAAGCTAAGAAATGGTTCAGAAGACAACAAATTCTTCGCAATTCTGCTGCTCCAAACCCTTAACTAGAATGGTCAAGGGAAAATATACACATACCGTTGTAATCGGGCGAGTTTCTACTTTCAGATGCAATAGGAATTTTTGGGTTAGGTCAATCCGATCGCGAGATATGGGAGTTTGAAGCCAAGAAATGGTTGAGAAGGCAAAAAATTTTTCGTAATTCTGCTGCTCCAAACGCTTAACCAGAATGGCCTAGGGAAAAAATACCCATACCGTTGTAATCGGGCGAGTTTCTACTTTCAGGTGCAATAGGAATTTTTGGGTTAGGTCAATCCGTTCGCGAGATATGGGAGTTTGAAGCTAAGAAACGGTTCAGAAGACAACACATTTTTCGCAATTCTGCTGCTCCAAACGCTTAACCAGAATGGCCTAGGGAAAAAATTCTCATACCATTGTAATCGGGTGAGTTTCTACTTTCAGGTGCAATAGGAATTTTTGGGCTAGGTCAATCCGTTCGCGAGATATGGGAGTTTGAAGCTAAGAAATGGTTGAGAAGACAACAAATTTGTCACACTTCTGCTGCTCCAAACGCTTATCCAGAATGGCCTAGGGAAAAAATGCGCATACAGTTGTAATCGGGCGAGTTTCTACTTTCAGGTGCAATAGGAATTTTTGGGTTAGGTCAATCTGTTCGCGAGATATGGGAGTTTGAAGCTAAGAAATGGTTGAGAAGACAACAAATTTGTCGCACTTCTGCTGCTCCTGCGCTTAACCAGAATGGCCTAGGGAAAAAATGCGCATAAAGTTGTAATCGGGCGAGCTTCTACTTTCAGACGCAGCAGGAATTTTTGGGTTTGGTCAATCCGTTCCCGAGATATGGGACTTTGAAGCTAAGAAATGGTTGAGAAGAAAACAAATTTTTCGCAATTCTGCTGCTCCAATCGCTTAACCAGAATGTCCTAGGGGAAAAATACACGTACCGTTGTAATCGGGCGAGTTTCTACTTTCAAATGCAATAGGAAATTTTGGGTTCGGTCAATCCGTTCGCGAGATATGGGAGTTTGAAGCTAAGAAATGGATGAGAAGAGAACAAATTTTTCGCAATTTTGCTGCTCCAAACGCTTATCCAGAATGGCCTACGGAAAAAATACGAATATCGTTGTAATCGGGCGAGTTTCTACTTTCAGACGCAGCAGGAATTTTTGGGTTTGGTCAATCCGTTCGCGAGATATGGGACTTTGAAGCTAAGAAATAGTTGAGAAGACAACAAATCTTTCGCAATTCTGCTGCTCCAAACGCTTAACCAGAATGGGCTAGGGAAAAAATACACATACCGTTGTAATCGGGCGAGTTTCTACTTTCAGACGCAACAGGAATTTTTGGGTTAGGTCAATCCGATCGCGAGATATGGGAGTTTGAAGCCAAGAAATGGTTGAGAAGGCAAAAAATTTTTCGTAATTCTGCTGCTCCAAACGCTTAACCAGAATGGCCTAGGGAAAAAATACCCATACCGTTGTAATCGGGCGAGTTTCTACTTTCAGGTGCAATAGGAATTTTTTGGTTAGGTCAATCCGTTCGCGAGATATGGGAGTTTGAAGCTAAGAAATGGTTCAGAAGACAACAAATTCTTCGCACTTCTGCTGCTCCAAACGCTTAAACAGAATGGCCTAGGGAAAAAATACCCATACCTTTGTAATCGGGTGAGTTTCTACTTTCAGGTGCAATAGGAATTTTTGGGTTAGGTCAATCGGTTCGCGAGATATGGGAGTTTGAAGCTAAGAAATGGTTGAGAAGACAACAAATTTGTCGCACTTCTGCTGCTACAAACGCTTAACCAGAATGGCCTAGGGAAAAAATACCCATACCTTTGTAATCGGGTGAGTTTCTACTTTCAGGTGCGGTAGGAATTTTTGGGTTAGGTCAATCCGTTCGCGAGATAGGGGACTTTGAAGCTAAGAAATGGTTGACAATACAACAAATTTTTGGGTTAGGTCAATCCGTTCGCGATATATGGGAGTCTGAAGCTAAGAAATGGTTGAGCAGAGAACAAATTTTTCGCAATTCTGCTGCTCCAAACGCTTAACCAGAATGGCCTAGGGAAAAAATACCCATACCGTTGTAATTGGACGAGTTTCTACTTTCAGTTACAATAGGAATTTTTGGGTTAGGTCAATCCCTTCGCGAGGTATGGGACTTTGAAGCTAAGAAATGGTTGACAAGACAACAAATTGTTCGCACTTCTGCTGCTCCAATCGCTTAACCAGAATGGCCTAGGGGAAAAATACTCGTACCGTTGTAATCGGGCGAGTCTCTACTTTCAAATGCAATAGGAAATTTTGGGTTAGGTCAATCCGTTCGCGAGATATGGGAGTTTGAAGCTAAAAAATGGTTGAGAAGAGAACAAATTTTTCGCAATTCTGCTGCTCCAAACGCTTACCCAGAATGGCCTAGGGAAAAAATACGCATACCGTTGTAATCGGCGAGTGTCTACTTTCAGATGCAGCAGGAATTTTTGTGTTTGGTCAATCCGTTCGCCAGATATGAGACTTTGAAGCTAAGAAATGGTTGAGAAGACAAAAAATTTTTCGCAATTCTGCTGCTCCAAACGCTTATCCAGAATGGCCTAGGGAAAAAATACACATACCGTTGTAATCGGGCGAGTTTCTACTTTCAGACGCAACAGGAATTTTTGGGATAGGTCAATCCGTTCGCGAGATATGGGAGTTTGAAGCTAAGAAATGGTTGAGAAGACAACAAATTTTTCGCAATTCTGCTGCTCCAAACGCTTAACCAGAATGGCCTAGGGAAAAAATACACGTACCGCTGTAATCGAGCGAGTTTCTAGTATCAGATGCAATAGGAATTTTTGGGTTATGTCAATCCGTTCGCGAGATATGGAAGTTTGAAGCCAAGAAATGGTTGAGAAGGCAAAAAATTTTTCGCAATTCTGCGGCTACAAACGCTCAACCAGAATGGCCTAGGGAAAAAATACACATACCGATGTAATCGGGCGAGTTTCTACTTTCAGATGCAATAGGAATTTTTGGGTTAGGTCAATCCGTTCGCGAGATATGGGAGTTTGAAGCCAACAAATGGTTTAGAAGGCAAAAAATTTTTCGCAATTCTGCTGCTCCAAACGCTTAACCAGAATGGCCTAGGAAAAAATACACATACCGTTGTAATCGGGCGAGTTTCTACTTTCAGACGCAACAGGAATTTTTGGGTTAGGTCAATCCGTTCGCGAGATATGGAAGTTTGAAGCTAAGAAATGGTTGAGAAGACAACAAATTTGTCGCACGTCTGCTGCTCCAGCGCTTAACCAGAATGGCCTAGGGAAAAAATACACGTACCGTTGTAATCGGGCGAGTTTCTACTTTCAAATGCAATAGGAATTTTTGGGTTAGGTCAATGCGTTCGCGAGATATGGAAGTTTGAAGCTAAGAAATGGTTGACAAGAGAACAAATTTTTCGCAATTCTGCTGCTCCAAACGCTTAACCAGAATGGCCTAGGGAAAAAATACACATACCGTTGTAATCGGGCGAGTTTCTACTTTCAGACGCAACAGGAATTTTTGGGTTATGTCAATCCGTTCGCGAGATATGGAAGTTTGAAGCTAAGAAATGCTTGAGAAGGCAAAAAATTTTTCGCAATTCTGCTGCTCCAAAAGCTTAACCAGAATGGCCTAGGGAAAAAATACACGTACCGCTGTAATAGGGCGAGTTTCTACTTTCAGATGCAATAGGAATTTTTGGGTTAGGTCAATCCGTTCGCGAGATATGGGAGTTTGAAGCTAAGAAATGGTTGAGAAGGCAAAAAATTTTTCGCAATTCTGCTGCTCCAAACGCTTAACCAGAATGGCCTAGGGAAAAAATACACATACCGTTGTAATCGGGCGAGTTTCTACTTTCAGACACAATAGGAATTTTTGGGTTATGCCAATCCGTTCGCGAGATATGGATGTTTGAAGCCAAGAAATGGTTGAGAAGGCAAAAAATTTTTCGCAATTCTGCGGCTACAAACGCTCAACCAGAATGGCCTAGGGAAAAAATACACATACCGTTGTAATCGGCGAGTTTCTACTTTCAGATGCAATAGGAATTTTTGGGTTAGGTCAATCCGTTCGCGAGATATGGGAGTTTGAAGCCAAGAAATGGTTGAGAAGGCAAAAAATTTTTCGCAATTCTGCTGCTCCAAACGCTTATCCAGAATGGCCTAGAGAAAAAATACACATACCGTTGTAATCGGGCGAGTTTCTACTTTCAGACGCAACAGGAATTTTTGGGTTAGGTCAATCCGTTCGCGAGATATGGGAGTTTGAAGCTAAGAAATGGTTGAGAAGACAACAAATTTTTCGCAATTCTGCTGCTCCAAACGCTTAACCAGAATGGCCTAGGGAAAAAATACACGTACCGCTGTAATCGCGCGAGTTTCTACTTTCAGATGCAATAGGAATTTTTGGGTTATGTCAATCCGTTCGCGAGATATGGACGTTTGAAGCCAAGAAATGGTTGAGAAGGCAAAAAATTTTTCGCAATTCTGCTGCTCCAAACGCTTATCCAGAATGGCCTAGGGAAAAAATACACATACCGTTGTAATCGGGCGAGTTTCTACTTTCAGACGCAGCAGGAATTTTTCGGTTTGGTCAATCCGTTCGCGAGATATGGAAGTTTGAAGCCAAGAAATGGTTGAGACGGCATAAAATTTTTCGTAATTCTGCTGCTCCAAACGCTTAACCAGAATGTCCTAGGGAAAAAATTCCCATACCGTTGTAATTGGACGAGTTTCTACTTTCAGTTACAATAGGAATTTTTGGGTTAAGTCAATCCCTTCGCGAGGTATGGGACTTTGAAGCTAAGAAATGGTTGAGAAGACAACAAATCTTTCGCAATTCTGCTGCTCCAAACGCTTAACCAGAATGGCCTAGGGAAAAAATACCCATACCGTTGTAATCGGGCGAGTTTCTACTTTCAGGTGCAATAGGAATTTTTGGGTTAGGTCAATCCGTTCGCGAGATATGGGAGTTTGAAGCTAAGAAATGGTTCAGAAGACAACAAATTCTTCGCAATTCTGCTGCTCCAAACCCTTAACTAGAATGGTCAAGGGAAAATATACACATACCGTTGTAATCGGGCGAGTTTCTACTTTCAGATGCAATAGGAATTTTTGGGTTAGGTCAATCCGATCGCGAGATATGGGAGTTTGAAGCCAAGAAATGGTTGAGAAGGCAAAAAATTTTTCGTAATTCTGCTGCTCCAAACGCTTAACCAGAATGGCCTAGGGAAAAAATACCCATACCGTTGTAATCGGGCGAGTTTCTACTTTCAGGTGCAATAGGAATTTTTGGGTTAGGTCAATCCGTTCGCGAGATATGGGAGTTTGAAGCTAAGAAACGGTTCAGAAGACAACACATTTTTCGCAATTCTGCTGCTCCAAACGCTTAACCAGAATGGCCTAGGGAAAAAATTCTCATACCATTGTAATCGGGTGAGTTTCTACTTTCAGGTGCAATAGGAATTTTTGGGCTAGGTCAATCCGTTCGCGAGATATGGGAGTTTGAAGCTAAGAAATGGTTGAGAAGACAACAAATTTGTCACACTTCTGCTGCTCCAAACGCTTATCCAGAATGGCCTAGGGAAAAAATGCGCATACAGTTGTAATCGGGCGAGTTTCTACTTTCAGGTGCAATAGGAATTTTTGGGTTAGGTCAATCTGTTCGCGAGATATGGGAGTTTGAAGCTAAGAAATGGTTGAGAAGACAACAAATTTGTCGCACTTCTGCTGCTCCTGCGCTTAACCAGAATGGCCTAGGGAAAAAATGCGCATAAAGTTGTAATCGGGCGAGCTTCTACTTTCAGACGCAGCAGGAATTTTTGGGTTTGGTCAATCCGTTCCCGAGATATGGGACTTTGAAGCTAAGAAATGGTTGAGAAGAAAACAAATTTTTCGCAATTCTGCTGCTCCAATCGCTTAACCAGAATGTCCTAGGGGAAAAATACACGTACCGTTGTAATCGGGCGAGTTTCTACTTTCAAATGCAATAGGAAATTTTGGGTTCGGTCAATCCGTTCGCGAGATATGGGAGTTTGAAGCTAAGAAATGGATGAGAAGAGAACAAATTTTTCGCAATTTTGCTGCTCCAAACGCTTATCCAGAATGGCCTACGGAAAAAATACGAATATCGTTGTAATCGGGCGAGTTTCTACTTTCAGACGCAGCAGGAATTTTTGGGTTTGGTCAATCCGTTCGCGAGATATGGGACTTTGAAGCTAAGAAATAGTTGAGAAGACAACAAATCTTTCGCAATTCTGCTGCTCCAAACGCTTAACCAGAATGGGCTAGGGAAAAAATACACATACCGTTGTAATCGGGCGAGTTTCTACTTTCAGACGCAACAGGAATTTTTGGGTTAGGTCAATCCGATCGCGAGATATGGGAGTTTGAAGCCAAGAAATGGTTGAGAAGGCAAAAAATTTTTCGTAATTCTGCTGCTCCAAACGCTTAACCAGAATGGCCTAGGGAAAAAATACCCATACCGTTGTAATCGGGCGAGTTTCTACTTTCAGGTGCAATAGGAATTTTTTGGTTAGGTCAATCCGTTCGCGAGATATGGGAGTTTGAAGCTAAGAAATGGTTCAGAAGACAACAAATTCTTCGCACTTCTGCTGCTCCAAACGCTTAAACAGAATGGCCTAGGGAAAAAATACCCATACCTTTGTAATCGGGTGAGTTTCTACTTTCAGGTGCAATAGGAATTTTTGGGTTAGGTCAATCGGTTCGCGAGATATGGGAGTTTGAAGCTAAGAAATGGTTGAGAAGACAACAAATTTGTCGCACTTCTGCTGCTACAAACGCTTAACCAGAATGGCCTAGGGAAAAAATACCCATACCTTTGTAATCGGGTGAGTTTCTACTTTCAGGTGCGGTAGGAATTTTTGGGTTAGGTCAATCCGTTCGCGAGATAGGGGACTTTGAAGCTAAGAAATGGTTGACAATACAACAAATTTTTGGGTTAGGTCAATCCGTTCGCGATATATGGGAGTCTGAAGCTAAGAAATGGTTGAGCAGAGAACAAATTTTTCGCAATTCTGCTGCTCCAAACGCTTAACCAGAATGGCCTAGGGAAAAAATACCCATACCGTTGTAATTGGACGAGTTTCTACTTTCAGTTACAATAGGAATTTTTGGGTTAGGTCAATCCCTTCGCGAGGTATGGGACTTTGAAGCTAAGAAATGGTTGACAAGACAACAAATTGTTCGCACTTCTGCTGCTCCAATCGCTTAACCAGAATGGCCTAGGGGAAAAATACTCGTACCGTTGTAATCGGGCGAGTCTCTACTTTCAAATGCAATAGGAAATTTTGGGTTAGGTCAATCCGTTCGCGAGATATGGGAGTTTGAAGCTAAAAAATGGTTGAGAAGAGAACAAATTTTTCGCAATTCTGCTGCTCCAAACGCTTACCCAGAATGGCCTAGGGAAAAAATACGCATACCGTTGTAATCGGCGAGTGTCTACTTTCAGATGCAGCAGGAATTTTTGTGTTTGGTCAATCCGTTCGCCAGATATGAGACTTTGAAGCTAAGAAATGGTTGAGAAGACAAAAAATTTTTCGCAATTCTGCTGCTCCAAACGCTGAACCAGAATGGCCTAGGGTACAAATACGCATACCCTTGTAATCGGGCGAGTTTCTACTTTCAGACGCAGCAGGAATTTTTCGGTTTGGTCAATCCGTTCGCGAGATATGGGACTTTGAAGCTAAGAAATGGTTGAGAAGACAACAAATTTTTCGCAATTCTGCTGCTCCAAACGCTTAACAAGAATGGGCTAGGGAAAAAATACACATACCGTTGTAATCGGGCGGGTTTCTACTTTCAGAAGCAGCAGGAATTTTTGGGTTTGGTCAATCCGTTCGCGAGATATGGGACTTTGAAGCTAAGAAATGGTTGAGAAGACAACAATTCTTTCGCAAATCTGCTGCTCCAAACGCTTAAACAGAATGGGCTAGGGAGAAAATTCACATACCGTTGTAATCGGGCGAGTTTCTACTTTCAGACGCAACAGGAATTTTTGGGTTAAGTCAATCCGTTCGCGAGATATGGGAGTTTGAAGCTAAGAAATGGTTGAGAAGAGAACAAATTTTTCGCAATTCTGCTGCTCCAAACGCTTATCCAGAATGGCCTAGGGAAAAAATGCGCATACATTTGTAATCGGGCGCGCTTCTACTTTCAGACGCTGCAGGAATTTTTGGGTTTGGTCAATCCGTTCGCGAGATATGGGACTTTGAAGCTAAGAAATGGTTGAGAAGACAACAAATTTTTCGCAATTCTGCTGCTCCAATCGCTTAACCAGAATGGCCTAGGGGAAAAATACACGTACCGTTGTAATCGGGCGAGTTTCTACTTTCAAATGCAATAGGAAATTTTGGGTTAGGTCAATCCGTTCGCGAGATATGGGAGTTTGAAGCTAAGAAATGGAAGAGAAGAGAACAAATTTTTCGCAATTCTGATGCTCTAAACGCTTATCCAGAATGGCCTAGGGAAAAAATACGCATACCGTTGTAATCGGGCGAGTTTCTACTTTCAGACGCAGCAGGAATTTTTGGGTTTGGTCAATCCGTTCGCGAGATATGGGAGTTTGAAGCCAAGAAATGGTTGAGAAGGCAAAAAATTTTTCGCAATTCTGCTGCTCCAAACGCTTAGCCAGAATGTCCTAGGGAAAAAATACCCATATCGTTGTAATCGGGCGAGTTTCTACTTTCACCCGCAGCAGGAATTTTTGGGTTAGGTCAATCCGTTCGCGAGATATAGAAGTTTGAAGCCAAGAAATGGTTGAGAAGGCATAAAATTTTTCGCAATTCTGCTGCTCCAAACGCTTAACCAGAATGGCCTAGGGAAAAAATACACATACCGCTGTAACCGGGCGAGTTTCTACTTTCAGATGGAATAGGAATTTTTGGGTTAGGTCAATCCGTTCGCGAGATATGGGAGTTTGACGCCAAGAAATGGTTGAGAAGGCAAAAAATTTTTCGCAATTCTGCTGCTCCAAACGCTTAACCAGAATGGCCTAGGGAAAAAATACCCATACCGTTGTAATCGGGCGAGTTTCTACTTTCAGGTGCAATAGGAATTTTTGGGTTAAGTCAATCCGTTCGCGAGATATGGGAGTTTGAAGCTACGAAATGGTTGAGAAGGAAACAAATTTTTCGCACTTCTGCTGCTCCAAACGCTTAACCAGAATGGCCTAGGGAAAAAATACCCATGCCGTTGTAATCGGGTGAGTCTCTAATTTCAGGTGCAATAGGAATTTTTGGGTTAGGTCAATCCGTTCGCGAGATATGGGAGTTTGAAGCTAAGAAATGGTTGAGAAGACAACAAATTTGTCGCACTTCTGCTGCTCCAGCGCTTAACCAGAATGGCCTAGGGAAAAAATACGCATAAGGTTGTAATCGGGCGAGTTTCTACTTTCAGACGCAGCAGGAATTTTTGGATTTTGTCAATCCGTTCGCGAGATATGGGACTTTGAAGCTAAGAAATGGTTGAGAAGACAACAAATTTTTCGCAATTCTGCTGCTCCAATCGCTTAACCAGAATGGCCTAGGGGAAAAATACCCATACCGTTGTAATCGGGCGATTTTCTACTTTCAGTTGCAATAGGAATTTTTGGGTTAGGTCAATCCGTTCGCGAGATATGGGAGTTTGAAGCTAAGAAATGGAAGAGAAGAGAACAAATCTTTCGCAACTCTGCTGCTCCAAACGCTTAACCAGATTGGGCTAGGGAAAAAATACACATACCGTTGTAATCGGGCGAGTTTCTACTTTCAGATGCAACAGGAATTTTTGGGTTAGGTCAATCCGATCGCGAGATATGGGAGTTTGAAGCCAAGAAATGGTTGAGAAGGCAAAAAATTTTTCGTAATTCTGCTGCTCCAAACGCTTAACCAGAATGGCCTAGGGAAAAAATACCCATACTGTTGTAATCGGGCGAGTTTCTACTTTCAGGTGCAATAGGAATTTTTTGGTTAGGTCAATCCGTTCGCGAGATATGGGAGTTTGATGCTAAGAAATGGTTCAGAAGACAACAAATTCTTCGCAATTCTGCTGCTCCAAACGCTTAACCAGGATGGTCAAGGGAAAATATACACATACCGTTGTAATCGGGCGAGTTTCTACTTTCAGATGCAATAGGAATTTTTGGGTTACGTCAATCCCTTCACGAGATATGGGAGTTTGAATCTAAGAAATGGTTGAGAAGACAACAAATTTTTCGCACTTCTGCTGCTCCAAACGCTTAACCAGAAAGGCCTAGGGAAAAAACACCCATACCTTTGTAATCGGGTGAGTTTCTACTTTCAGGTGCAATAGGAATTTTTGGGTTAGGTCAATCCGTTCGCGAGATATGGGAGATTGAAGCTAAGAAATGGTTGAGAAGACAACAAATTTGTCGCACTTCTGCTGCTCCAGCGCTTAACCAGAATGGCCTAGGGAAAAAATACCCATAAAGTTGTAATCGGGCGGGTTTCTACTTTCAGAGGCAGCAGGAAATTTTGGGTTAAGTCAATCCGTTCGCGAGATATGGGACTTTGAAGCTAAGAAATGGTTGAGAAGACAACAAATTTTTCGCAATTCTGCTGCTCCAATCGCTTAACCAGAATGGCCTAGGGGAAAAATACACGTACCGTTGTAATCGGGCGAGTTTCTACTTTCAAATGCAATAGGAAATTTTGGGTTAGGTCAATCCGTTCGCGAGATATGGGAGTTTGAAGCTAAGAAATGGAAGAGAAGAGAACAAATTTTTCGCAATTCTGATGCTCCAAACGCTTATCCAGAATGGCCTAGGGAAAAAATACGCATACCGTTGTAATCGGGCGAGTTTCTACTTTCAGACGCAGCAGGAATTTTTGGGTTTGGTCAATCCGTTCGCGAGATATGGGACTTTGAAGCTAAGAAATAGTTGAGAAGACACCAAATCTTTCGCAACTCTGCTGCTCCAAACGCTTAACCAGATTGGGCTAGGGAAAAAATACACATACCGTTGTAATCGGGCGAGTTTCTACTTTCAGATGCAACAGGAATTTTTGGGTTAGGTCAATCCGATCGCGAGATATGGGATTTTGACGCCAAGAAGTGGTTGAGAAGGCAAAAAATTTTTCGTAATTCTGCTGCTCCAAACGCTTAACCAGAATGGCCTAGGGAAAAAATACCCATACCGTTGTAATCGGGCGAGTTTCTACTTTCAGGTGCAATAGGAATTTTTTGGTTAGGTCAATCCATTCGCGAGATATGGGAGTTTGAAGCTAAGAAATGGTTCAGAAGACAACAAATTCTTCGCAATTCTGCTGCTCCAAACGCTTAACCAGAATGGTCAAGGGAAAATATACACATACCGTTGTAATCGGGCGAGTTTCTACTTTCAGATGCAATAGGAATTTTTGGGTTAGGTCAATCCCTTCACGAGATATGGGAGTTTGAAGCTAAGAAATGGTTGAGAAGACAACAAATTTTTCGCACTTCTGCTGCTCCAAACGCTTAACCAGAAAGGCCTAGGGAAAAAACACCCATACCTTTGTAATCGGGTGAGTTTCTACTTTCAGGTGCAATAGGAATTTTTTGGTTAGGTCAATCCGTTCGCGAGATATGGGAGTTTGAAGCTAAGAAATGGTTCAGAAGACAACGAATTCTTCGCAATTCTGCTGCTCCAAACGCTTAACCAGAATGGTCAAGGGAAAATATACACATACCGTTGTAATCGGGCGAGTTTCTACTTTCAGATGCAATAGGAATTTTTGGGTTAGGTCAATCCCTTCACGAGATATGGGAGTTTGAAGCTAAGAAATGGTTGAGAAGACAACAAATTTTTCGCACTTCTGCTGCTCCAAACGCTTAACCAGAAAGGCCTAGGGAAAAAACACCCATACCTTTGTAATCGGGTGAGTTTCTACTTTCAGGTGCAATAGGAATTTTTGGGTTAGGTCAATCCGTTCGCGAGATATGGGAGTTTGAAGCTAAGAAATGGTTGAGAAGACAACAAATTTGTCGCACTTCTG
Source organism: Ptiloglossa arizonensis (assembly GCF_051014685.1). Lineage (NCBI taxonomy): Eukaryota > Metazoa > Arthropoda > Insecta > Hymenoptera > Colletidae > Ptiloglossa > Ptiloglossa arizonensis. The sequence continues at coordinate 63,181 of NW_027479085.1, forward strand.
CTGCTCCAATCGCTTAACCAGAATGGCCTAGGGGAAAAATACCCATACCGTTGTAATCGGGCGATTTTCTACTTTCAGTTGCAATAGGAATTTTTGGGTTAGGTCAATCCGTTCGCGAGATATGGGAGTTTGAAGCTAAGAAATGGAAGAGAAGAGAACAAATTTTTCGCAATTCTGCTGCTCCAAACGCTTATCCAGAATGGCCTAGGGAGAAAATACGCATACCGTTGTAATCGGGCGAGTTTCTACTTTCAGACGCAGCAAGAATTTTTGGGTTTGGTCAATCCGTTCGCGAGATATGGGACTTTGCAGCTAAGAAATGGTTGAGAAGACAAGAAATCTTTCGCAACTCTGCTGCTCCAAACGCTTAACCAGATTGGGCTAGGGAAAAAATACACATACCGTTGTAATCGGGCGAGTTTCTACTTTCAGATGCAACAGGAATTTTTGGGTTAGGTCAATCCGATCGCGAGATATGGGAGTTTGAAGCCAAGAAATGGTTGAGAAGGCAAAAAATTTTTCGTAATTCTGCTGCTCCAAACGCTTAACCAGAATGGCCTAGGGAAAAAATACCCATACTGTTGTAATCGGGCGAGTTTCTACTTTCAGGTGCAATAGGAATTTTTTGTTTAGGTCAATCCGTTCGCGAGATATGGGAGTTTGATGCTAAGAAATGGTTCAGAAGACAACAAATTCTTCGCAATTCTGCTGCTCCAAACGCTTAACCAGAATGGTCAAGGGAAAATATACACATACCGTTGTAATCGGGCGAGTTTCTACTTTCAGATGCAATAGGAATTTTTGGGTTACGTCAATCCCTTCACGAGATATGGGAGTTTGAATCTAAGAAATGGTTGAGAAGACAACAAATTCTTCGCACTTCTGCTGCTCCAAACGCTTAACCAGAAAGGCCTAGGGAAAAAACACCCATACCTTTGTAATCGGGTGAGTTTCTACTTTCAGGTGCAATAGGAATTTTTGGGTTAGGTCAATCCGTTCGCGAGATATGGGAGATTGAAGCTAAGAAATGGTTGAGAAGACAACAAATTTGTCGCACTTCTGCTGCTCCAGCGCTTAACCAGAATGGCCTAGGGAAAAAATACCCATAAAGTTGTAATCGGGCGGGTTTCTACTTTCAGACGCAGCAGGAAATTTTGGGTTAAGTCAATCCGTTCGCGAGATATGGGACTTTGAAGCTAAGAAATGGTTGAGAAGACAACAAATTTTTCGCAATTCTGCTGCTCCAATCGCTTAACCAGAATGGCCTAGGGGAAAAATACACGTACCGTTGTAATCGGGCGAGTTTCTACTTTCAAATGCAATAGGAAATTTTGGGTTAGGTCAATCCGTTCGCGAGATATGGGAGTTTGAAGCTAAGAAATGGAAGAGAAGAGAACAAATTTTTCGCAATTCTGATGCTCCAAACGCTTATCCAGAATGGCCTAGGGAAAAAATACGCATACCGTTGTAATCGGGCGAGTTTCTACTTTCAGACGCAGCAGGAATTTTTGGGTTTGGTCAATCCGTTCGCGAGATATGGGACTTTGAAGCTAAGAAATAGTTGAGAAGACAACAAATCTTTCGCAACTCTGCTGCTCCAAACGCTTAACCAGATTGGGCTAGGGAAAAAATACACATACCGTTGTAATCGGGCGAGTTTCTACTTTCAGATGCAACAGGAATTTTTGGGTTAGGTCAATCCGATCGCGAGATATGGGATTTTGACGCCAAGAAGTGGTTGAGAAGGCAAAAAATTTTTCGTAATTCTGCTGCTCCAAACGCTTAACCAGAATGGCCTAGGGAAAAAATACCCATACCGTTGTAATCGGGCGAGTTTCTACTTTCAGGTGCAATAGGAATTTTTTGGTTAGGTCAATCCATTCGCGAGATATGGGAGTTTGAAGCTAAGAAATGGTTCAGAAGACAACAAATTCTTCGCAATTCTGCTGCTCCAAACGCTTAACCAGAATGGTCAAGGGAAAATATACACATACCGTTGTAATCGGGCGAGTTTCTACTTTCAGATGCAATAGGAATTTTTGGGTTAGGTCAATCCCTTCACGAGATATGGGAGTTTGAAGCTAAGAAATGGTTGAGAAGACAACAAATTTTTCGCACTTCTGCTGCTCCAAACGCTTAACCAGAAAGGCCTAGGGAAAAAACACCCATACCTTTGTAATCGGGTGAGTTTCTACTTTCAGGTGCAATAGGAATTTTTGGGTTAGGTCAATCCGTTCGCGAGATATGGGAGTTTGAAGCTAAGAAATGGTTGAGAAGACAACAAATTTGTCGCACTTCTGCTGCTCCAGCGCTTAACCAGAATGGCCTAGGGGAAAAATACACGTACCATTGTAATCGGGCGAGTTTCTACTTTCAAATGCAATAGGAAATTTTGGGTTAGGTCAACCCGTTCGCGAGATATGGGAGTTTGAAGCTAAGAAATGGAAGAGAAGAGAACAAATTTTTCGCAATTCTGATGCTCCAAACGCTTATCCAGAATGGCCTAGGGAAAAAATACGCATACCGTTGTAATCGGGCGAGTATCTACTTTCAGACGCAGCAGGAATTTTTGGGTTTGGTCAATCCGTTCGCGAGATATGGGACTTTGAAGCTAAGAAATGGTTGAGAAGACAACAAATTTTTCGCAATTCTGCTGCTCCAATCGCTTAACCAGAATGGCCTAGGGGAAAAATACACGTACCATTGTAATCGGGCGAGTTTCTACTTTCAAATGCAATAGGAAATTTTGGGTTAGGTCAACCCGTTCGCGAGATATGGGAGTTTGAAGCTAAGAAATGGAAGAGAAGAGAACAAATTTTTCGCAATTCTGATGCTCCAAACGCTTATCCAGAATGGCCTAGGGAAAAAATACGCATACCGTTGTAATCGGGCGAGTATCTACTTTCAGACGCAGCAGGAATTTTTGGGTTTGGTCAATCCGTTCGCGAGATATGGGACTTTGAAGCTAAGAAATGGTTGAGAAGACAACAAATTTTTCGCAACTCTGCTGCTCCAAACGCTTAACAAGAATGGGCTAGGGAAAAAATACACGTACCGTTGTAATCGGGCGAGTTTCTACTTTCAGACGCAACAGGAATTTTTGGGTTAGGTCAATCCGATCGCGAGATATGGGAGTTTGAAGCCAAGAAATGGTTGAGAAGGCAAAAAATTTTTCGTAATTCTGCTGCTCCAAACGCTTAACCAGAATGGCCTAGGGAAAAAATACCCATACCGTTGTAATCGGGCCAGTTTCTACTTTCAGGTGCAATAGGAATTTTTTGGTTAGGTCAATCCGTTCGCGAGATATGGGAGTTTGAAGCTAAGAAATGGTTCAGAAGACAACGAATTCTTCGCAATTCTGCTGCTCCAAACGCTTAACCAGAATGGTCAAGGGAAAATATACACATACCGTTGTAATCGGGCGAGTTTCTACTTTCAGATGCAATAGGAATTTTTGGGTTAGGTCAATCCCTTCACGAGATATGGGAGTTTGAAGCTAAGAAATGGTTGAGAAGACAACAAATTTTTCGCACTTCTGCTGCTCCAAACGCTTAACCAGAAAGGCCTAGGGAAAAAACACCCATACCTTTGTAATCGGGTTCGTTTCTACTTTCAGGTGCAATAGGAATTTTTGGGTTAGGTCAATCCGTTCGCGAGATATGGGAGTTTGAAGCTAAGAAATGGTTGAGAAGACAACAAATTTGTCGCACTTCTGCTGCTCCAGCGCTTAACCAGAATGGCCTAGGGAAAAAATACGCATAAAGTTGTAATCGGGCGAGTTTCTACTTTCAGACGCAGCAGGAATTTTTGGGTTTGGTCAATCCGTTCGCGAGATATGGGACTTTGAAGCTAAGAAATGGTTGAGAAGACAACAAATTTTTCGCAATTCTGCTGCTCCAATCGCTTAATCAGAATGGCCTAGGGGAAAAATACCCATACCGTTGTAATCGGGCGAGTTTCTACTTTCAAATGCAATAGGAAATTTTGGGTTAGGTCAATCCGTTCGCGAGATATGGGACTTTGAAGCTAAGAAATGGTTGAGAAGACAACAAATCTTTCGCAACTCTGCTGCTCCAAACGCTTAACCAGAATGGGCTAGGGAAAAAATACACATACCGTTGTAATCGGGCGAGTTTCTACTTTCAGACGCAACAGGAATTTTTGGGTTAGGTCAATCCGATCGCGGGATATGGGAGTTTGAAGCCAAGAAATGGTTGAGAAGGCAAGAAATTTTTCGCAATTCTGCTGCTCCAAACGCTTTGCCAGAATTGCCTAGGGAAAAAATACCGATATCGTTGTAATCGGGCGAGTTTCTACTTTCAGTTGCAATAGGAATTTTTGGGTTAGGTCAATCCGTTCGCGAGATATGGGAGTTTGAAGCTAAGAAATGGTTGAGAAGACAAAAAATTTTTCGCAATTCTGCTGCTCCAAACGCTTATCCAGAATGGCCTAGGGAAAAAATACGCATACCGTTGTAATCGGGCGAGTTTCTACTTTCAGACGCAGCAGGAATTTTTGGGTTTGGTCAATCCGTTCGCGAGATATGGGACTTTGAAGCTAAGAAATGGTTGAGAAGACAACAAATCTTTCGCAACTCTGCTGCTCCAAACGCTTAACCAGAATGGGCTAGGGAAAAAAAAACACATACCGTTGTAATCGGGCGAGTTTCTACTTTCAGACGCAACAGGAATTTTTGGGTTAGGTCAATCCGATCGCGAGATATGGGAGTTTGAAGCCAAGAAATGGTTGAGAAGGCAAAAAATTTTTCGTAATTCTGCTGCTCCAAACGCTTAACCAGAATGGCCTAGGGAAAAAATACCCATACCGTTGTAATCGGGCGAGTTTCTACTTTCAGGTGCAATAGGAATTTTTTGGTTAGGTCAATCCGTTCGCGAGATATGGGAGTTTGAAGCTAAGAAATGGTTCAGAAGACAACAAATTCTTCGCAATTCTGCTGCTCCAAACGCTTAACCAGAATGGTCAAGGGAAAATATACACATACCGTTGTAATCGGGCGAGTTTCTACTTTCAGATGCAATAGGAATTTTTGGGTTAGGTCAATCCCTTCACGAGATATGGGAGTTTGAAGCTAAGAAATGGTTGAGAAGACAACAAATTTTTCGCACCTCTGCTGCTCCAAACGCTTAACCAGAAAGGCCTAGGGAAAAAACACCCATACCTTTGTAATCGGGTGAGTTTCTACTTTCAGGTGCAATAGGAATTTTTGGGTTAGGTCAATCCGTTCGCGAGATATGGGAGTTTGAAGCTAAGAAATGGTTGAGAAGACAACAAATTTGTCGCACTTCTGCTGCTCCAGCGCTTAACCAGAATGGCCTAGGGAAAAAATACGCATAAATTTGTAATCGGGCGAGTTTCTACTTTCAGACGCAGCAGGAATTTTTCGGTTTGGTCAATCCGTTCGCGAGATATGGGACTTTGAAGCTAAGAAATGGTTGAGAAGACAACAAATTTTTCGCAATTCTGCTGCTTCAAACGCTTAACCAGAAAGGCCTAGGGAAAAAACACCCATACCTTTGTAATCGGGTGAGTTTCTACTTTCAGGTGCAATAGGAATTTTTGGGTTAGGTCAATCCGTTCGCGAGATATGGGAGTTTGAAGCTAAGAAATGGTTGAGAAGACAACAAATTTGTCGCACTTCTGCTGCTCCAGCGCTTAACCAGAATGGCCTAGGGAAAAAATACGCATAAAGTTGTAATCGGGCGAGTTTCTACTTTCAGACGCAGCAGGAATTTTTGGGTTTGGTCAATCCGTTCGCGAGATATGGGACTTTGAAGCTAAGAAATGGTTGAGAAGACAACAAATTTTTCGCAATTCTGCTGCTCCAATCGCTTAACCAGAATGGCCTAGGGGAAAAATACACGTACCATTGTAATCGGGCGAGTTTCTACTTTCAAATGCAATAGGAAATTTTGGGTTAGGTCAATCCGTTCGCGAGATATGGGACTTTGAAGCTAAGAAATGGTTGAGAAGACAACAAATCTTTCGCAACTCTGCTGCTCCAAACGCTTATCCAGAATGGCCTAGGGAAAAAATACGCATACCGTTGTAATCGGGCGAGTTTCTACTTTCAGACGCAGCAGGAATTTTTGGGTTTGGTCAATCCGTTCGCGAGATATGGGACTTTGAAGCTAAGAAATGGTTGAGAAGACAACAAATTTGTCGCACTTCTGCTGCTCCAGCGCTTAACCAGAATGGCCTAGGGAAAAAATACGCATAAAGTTGTAATCGGGCGAGTTTCTACTTTCAGACGCAGCAGGAATTTTTGGGTTTGGTCAATCCGTTCGCGAGATATGGGACTTTGAAGCTAAGAAATGGTTGAGAAGACAACAAATTTTTCGCACTTCTGCTGCTCCAAACGCTTAACCAGAAAGGCCTAGGGAAAAAACACCCATACCTTTGTAATCGGGTGAGTTTCTACTTTCAGGTGCAATAGGAATTTTTGGGTTAGGTCAATCCGTTCGCGAGATATGGGAGTTTGAAGCTAAGAAATGGTTGAGAAGACAACAAATTTGTCGCACTTCTGCTGCTCCAGCGCTTAACCACAATGGCCTAGGGAAAAAATACGCATAAAGTTGTAATCGGGCGAGTTTCTACTTTCAGACGCAGCAGGAATTTTTGGGTTTGGTCAATCCGTTCGCGAGATATGGGACTTTGAAGCTAAGAAATGGTTGAGAAGACAACAAATTTTTCGCAATTCTGCTGCTCCAATCGCTTAACCAGAATGGCCTAGGGGAAAAATACCCATACCGTTGTAATCGGGCGAGTTTCTACTTTCAAATGCAATAGGAAATTTTGGGTTAGGTCAATCCGTTCGCGAGATATGGGACTTTGAAGCTAAGAAATGGTTGAGAAGACAACAAATCTTTCGCAACTCTGCTGCTCCAAACGCTTAACCAGAATGGGCTAGGGAAAAAATACACATACCGTTGTAATCGGGCGAGTTTCTACTTTCAGACGCAACAGGAATTTTTGGGTTAGGTCAATCCGATCGCGGGATATGGGAGTTTGAAGCCAAGAAATGGTTGAGAAGGCAAGAAATTTTTCGCAATTCTGCTGCTCCAAACGCTTTGCCAGAATTGCCTAGGGAAAAAATACCGATATCGTTGTAATCGGGCGAGTTTCTACTTTCAGTTGCAATAGGAATTTTTGGGTTAGGTCAATCCGTTCGCGAGATATGGGAGTTTGAAGCTAAGAAATGGTTGAGAAGACAAAAAATTTTTCGCAATTCTGCTGCTCCAAACGCTTATCCAGAATGGCCTAGGGAAAAAATACGCATACCGTTGTAATCGGGCGAGTTTCTACTTTCAGACGCAGCAGGAATTTTTGGGTTTGGTCAATCCGTTCGCGAGATATGGGACTTTGAAGCTAAGAAATGGTTGAGAAGACAACAAATCTTTCGTAATTCTGCTGCTCCAAACGCTTAACCAGAATGGCCTAGGGAAAAAATACCCATACCGTTGTAATCGGGCGAGTTTCTACTTTCAGGTGCAATAGGAATTTTTTGGTTAGGTCAATCCGTTCGTGAGATATGGGAGTTTGAAGCTAAGAAATGGTTCAGAAGACAACAAATTCTTCGCAATTCTGCTGCTCCAAACGCTTAACCAGAATGGTCAAGGGAAAATATACACATACCGTTGTAATCGGGCGAGTTTCTACTTTCAGATGCAATAGGAATTTTTGGGTTAGGTCAATCCCTTCACGAGATATGGGAGTTTGAAGCTAAGAAATTGTTGAGAAGACAACAAATTTTTCGCACTTCTGCTGCTCCAAACGCTTAACCAGAAAGGCCTAGGGAAAAAACACCCATACCTTTGTAATCGGGTGAGTTTCTACTTTCAGGTGCAATAGGAATTTTTGGGTTAGGTCAATCCGTTCGCGAGATATGGGAGTTTGAAGCTAAGAAATGGTTGAGAAGACAACAAATTTGTCGCACTTCTGCTGCTCCAGCGCTTAACCAGAATGGCCTAGGGAAAAAATACGCATAAAGTTGTAATCGGGCGAGTTTCTACTTTCAGACGCAGCAGGAATTTTTCGGTTTGGTCAATCCGTTCGCGAGATATGGGACTTTGAAGCTAAGAAATGGTTGAGAAGACAACAAATTTTTCGCAATTCTGCTGCTTCAAACGCTTAACCAGAAAGGCCTAGGGAAAAAACACCCATACCTTTGTAATCGGGTGAGTTTCTACTTTCAGGTGCAATAGGAATTTTTGGGTTAGGTCAATCCGTTCGCGAGATATGGGAGTTTGAAGCTAAGAAATGGTTGAGAAGACAACAAATTTGTCGCACTTCTGCTGCTCCAGCGCTTAACCAGAATGGCCTAGGGAAAAAATACGCATAAAGTTGTAATCGGGCGAGTTTCTACTTTCAGACGCAGCAGGAATTTTTGGGTTTGGTCAATCCGTTCGCGAGATATGGGACTTTGAAGCTAAGAAATGGTTGAGAAGACAACAAATTTTTCGCAATTCTGCTGCTCCAATCGCTTAACCAGAATGGCCTAGGGGAAAAATACACGTACCATTGTAATCGGGCGAGTTTCTACTTTCAAATGCAATAGGAAATTTTGGGTTAGGTCAATCCGTTCGCGAGATATGGGACTTTGAAGCTAAGAAATGGTTGAGAAGACAACAAATCTTTCGCAACTCTGCTGCTCCAGACGCTTATCCAGAATGGCCTAGGGAAAAAATACGCATACCGTTGTAATCGGGCGAGTTTCTACTTTCAGACGCAGCAGGAATTTTTGGGTTTGGTCAATCCGTTCGCGAGATATGGGACTTTGAAGCTAAGAAATGGTTGAGAAGACAACAAATTTGTCGCACTTCTGCTGCTCCAGCGCTTAACCAGAATGGCCTAGGGAAAAAATACGCATAAAGTTGTAATCGGGCGAGTTTCTACTTTCAGACGCAGCAGGAATTTTTGGGTTTGGTCAATCCGTTCGCGAGATATGGGACTTTGAAGCTAAGAAATGGTTGAGAAGACAACAAATTTTTCGCACTTCTGCTGCTCCAAACGCTTAACCAGAAAGGCCTAGGGAAAAAACACCCATACCTTTGTAATCGGGTGAGTTTCTACTTTCAGGTGCAATAGGAATTTTTGGGTTAGGTCAATCCGTTCGCGAGATATGGGAGTTTGAAGCTAAGAAATGGTTGAGAAGACAACAAATTTGTCGCACTTCTGCTGCTCCAGCGCTTAACCAGAATGGCCTAGGGAAAAAATACGCATAAAGTTGTAATCGGGCGAGTTTCTACTTTCAGACGCAGCAGGAATTTTTGGGTTTGGTCAATCCGTTCGCGAGATATGGGACTTTGAAGCTAAGAAATGGTTGAGAAGACAACAAATTTTTCGCAATTCTGCTGCTCCAATCGCTTAACCAGAATGGCCTAGGGGAAAAATACCCATACCGTTGTAATCGGGCGAGTTTCTACTTTCAAATGCAATAGGAAATTTTGGGTTAGGTCAATCCGTTCGCGAGATATGGGACTTTGAAGCTAAGAAATGGTTGAGAAGACAACAAATCTTTCGCAACTCTGCTGCTCCAAACGCTTAACCAGAATGGGCTAGGGAAAAAATACACATACCGTTGTAATCGGGCGAGTTTCTACTTTCAGACGCAACAGGAATTTTTGGGTTAGGTCAATCCGATCGCGGGATATGGGAGTTTGAAGCCAAGAAATGGTTGAGAAGGCAAGAAATTTTTCGCAATTCTGCTGCTCCAAACGCTTTGCCAAAATTGCCTAGGGAAAAAATACCGATATCGTTGTAATCGGGCGAGTTTCTACTTTCAGTTGCAATAGGAATTTTTGGGTTAGGTCAATCCGTTCGCGAGATATGGGAGTTTGAAGCTAAGAAATGGTTGAGAAGACAAAAAATTTTTCGCAATTCTGCTGCTCCAAACGCTTATCCAGAATGGCCTAGGGAAAAAATACGCATACCGTTGTAATCGGGCGAGTTTCTACTTTCAGACGCAGCAGGAATTTTTGGGTTTGGTCAATCCGTTCGCGAGATATGGGACTTTGAAGCTAAGAAATGGTTGAGAAGACAACAAATCTTTCGCAACTCTGCTGCTCCAAACGCTTAACCAGAATGGGCTAGGGAAAAAATACACATACCGTTGTAATCGGGCGAGTTTCTACTTTCAGACGCAACAGGAATTTTTGGGTTAGGTCAATCCGATCGCGAGATATGGGAGTTTGAAGCCAAGAAATGGTTGAGAAGGCAAAAAATTTTTCGTAATTCTGCTGCTCCAAACGCTTAACCAGAATGGCCTAGGGAAAAAATACCCATACCGTTGTAATCGGGCGAGTTTCTACTTTCAGGTGCAATAGGAATTTTTTGGTTAGGTCAATCCGTTCGCGAGATATGGGAGTTTGAAGCTAAGAAATGGTTCAGAAGACAACAAATTCTTCGCAATTCTGCTGCTCCAAACGCTTAACCAGAATGGTCAAGGGAAAATATACACATACCGTTGTAATCGGGCGAGTTTCTACTTTCAGATGCAATAGGAATTTTTGGGTTAGGTCAATCCCTTCACGAGATATGGGAGTTTGAAGCTAAGAAATGGTTGAGAAGACAACAAATTTTTCGCACTTCTGCTGCTCCAAACGCTTAACCAGAAAGGCCTAGGGAAAAAACACCCATACCTTTGTAATCGGGTGAGTTTCTACTTTCAGGTGCAATAGGAATTTTTGGGTTAGGTCAATCCGTTCGCGAGATATGGGAGTTTGAAGCTAAGAAATGGTTGAGAAGAAAACAAATTTGTCGCACTTCTGCTGCTCCAGCGCTTAACCAGAATGGCCTAGGGAAAAAATACGCATAAAGTTGTAATCGGGCGAGTTTCTACTTTCAGACGCAGCAGGAATTTTTCGGTTTGGTCAATCCGTTGGCGAGATATGGGACTTTGAAGCTAAGAAATGGTTGAGAAGACAACAAATTTTTCGCAATTCTGCTGCTTCAAACGCTTAACCAGAAAGGCCTAGGGAAAAAACACCCATACCTTTGTAATCGGGTGAGTTTCTACTTTCAGGTGCAATAGGAATTTTTGGGTTAGGTCAATCCGTTCGCGAGATATGGGAGTTTGAAGCTAAGAAATGGTTGAGAAGACAACAAATTTGTCGCACTTCTGCTGCTCCAGCGCTTAACCAGAATGGCCTAGGGAAAAAATACGCATAAAGTTGTAATCGGGCGAGTTTCTACTTTCAGACGCAGCAGGAATTTTTGGGTTTGGTCAATCCGTTCGCGAGATATGGGACTTTGAAGCTAAGAAATGGTTGAGAAGACAACAAATTTTTCGCAATTCTGCTGCTCCAATCGCTTAACCAGAATGGCCTAGGGGAAAAATACACGTACCATTGTAATCGGGCGAGTTTCTACTTTCAAATGCAATAGGAAATTTTGGGTTAGGTCAATCCGTTCGCGAGATATGGGACTTTGAAGCTAAGAAATGGTTGAGAAGACAACAAATCTTTCGCAACTCTGCTGCTCCAAACGCTTATCCAGAATGGCCTAGGGAAAAAATACGCATACCGTTGTAATCGGGCGAGTTTCTACTTTCAGACGCAGCAGGAATTTTTGGGTTTGGTCAATCCGTTCGCGAGATATGGGACTTTGAAGCTAAGAAATGGTTGAGAAGACAACAAATCTTTCGCAACTCTGCTGCTCCAAACGCTTAACCAGAATGGGCTAGGGAAAAAATACACATACCGTTGTAATCGGGCGAGTTTCTACTTTCAGACGCAACAGGAATTTTTGGGTTAGGTCAATCCGATCGCGAGATATGGGAGTTTGAAGCCAAGAAATGGTTGAGAAGGCAAAAAATTTTTCGTAATTCTGCTGCTCCAAACGCTTAACCAGAATGGCCTAGGGAAAAAATACCCATACCGTTGTAATCGGGCGAGTTTCTACTTTCAGGTGCAATAGGAATTTTTTGGTTAGGTCAATCCGTTCGCGAGATATGGGAGTTTGAAGCTAAGAAATGGTTCAGAAGACAACAAATTCTTCGCAATTCTGCTGCTCCAAACGCTTAACCAGAATGGTCAAGGGAAAATATACACATACCGTTGTAATCGGGCGAGTTTCTACTTTCAGATGCAACAGGAATTTTTGGGTTAGGTCAATCCCTTCACGAGATATGGGAGTTTGAAGCTAAGAAATGGTTGAGAAGACAACAAATTTTTCGCACTTCTGCTGCTCCAAACGCTTAACCAGAAAGGCCTAGGGAAAAAACACCCATACCTTTGTAATCGGGTGAGTTTCTACTTTCAGGTGCAATAGGAATTTTTGGGTTAGGTCAATCCGTTCGCGAGATATGGGAGTTTGAAGCTAAGAAATGGTTGAGAAGACAACAAATTTGTCGCACTTCTGCTGCTCCAGCGCTTAACCAGAATGGCCTAGGGAAAAAATACGCATAAAGTTGTAATCGGGCGAGTTTCTACTTTCAGACGCAGCAGGAATTTTTCGGTTTGGTCAATCCGTTCGCGAGATATGGGACTTTGAAGCTAAGAAATGGTTGAGAAGACAACAAATTTTTCGCAATTCTGCTGCTCCAAACGCTTAACCAGAATGGGCTAGGGAAAAAATACACATACCGTTGTAATCGGGCGAGTTTCCACTTTCACACGCAGCAGGAATTTTTGGGTTAGGTCTATCCGTTCGCGAGATATAGAAGTTTGAAGCCAAGAAATGGTTGAGAAGGCATAAAATTTTTCGCAATTCTGCTGCTCCAAACGCTTAACCAGAATGGCCTAGGGAAAAAATACACATACCTCTGTAACAGGGCGAGTTTCTACTTTCAGATGGAATAGGAATTTTTGGGTTAGGTCAATCCGTTCGCGAGATATGGGAGTTTGAAGCCAAGAAATGGTTGAGAAGGCAAAAAATTTTTCGCAATTCTGCTGCTCCAAACGCTTAACCAGAATGGCCTAGGGAAAAAATACCCATACCGTTGTAATCGGGCGAGTTTCTACTTTCAGGTGCAATAGGAATTTTTGGGTTTGGTCAATCCGTTCGCGAGATATGGGATTTTGAATCTAAGAAATGGTTGAGACCACAACAAATTTGTCGCTCTTCTGCTGCTCCAGCGCTTAACCAGAATTGCCTAGGGAAAAAATACGCATAAGGTTGTAATCGGGCGAGTTTCTACTTTCAGACGCAGCAGGAATTTTTGGATTTGGTCAATCCGTTCGCGAGATATGGGAGTTTGAACCCAAGAAATGGTTGAGAAGGCAAAAAATTTTTCGCAATTCTGCTGCTCCAAACGCTTAACCTGAATGTCCTAGGGAAAAAATACCCATACCGTTGTAATCGGGTGAGTCTCTACTTTCAGGTGCAATAGCAATTTTTGGGTTAGGTCAATCCGTTCGCGAGATATGGGAGTTTGAAGCTAAGAAATGGTTGAGAAGACAACAAATTTTTCGCAATTCTGCTGCTCCTATCGCTTAACCAGAATGGCCTAGAGGAAAAATACACGTACCGTTGTAATCGGGCGAGTTTCTACTTTCAAATGCAATAGGAAATTTTGGGTTAGGTCAATCCGTTCGCGAGATATGGGAGTTTGAAGCTAAGAAATGGTTGAGAAGGCAAAAAATTTTTCGCAATTCTGCTGCTCCAAACGCTTAACCTGAATGGCCTAGGGAAAAAATACCCATACCGTTGTATTCGGGCGAGTTTCTACTTTCAGGTGCAATAGGAATGTTTTGGTTAGGTCAATCCGTTCGCGAGATATGGGAGTTTGAAGCTAAGAAATGGAAGAGAAGAGAACAAATTTTTCGCAATTCTGCTGCTCCAAACGCTTATCCAGAATGGCCTAGGGAAAAAATACGCATACCGTTGTAATCGGGCGAGTTTCTACTTTCAGACGCAGCAGGAATTTTTGGGTTTGGTCAATCCGTTCGCGAGATATGGGACTTTGAAGCTAAGAAATGGTTGAGAAGACAACAAATCTTTCGCAACTCTGCTGCTCCAAACGCTTAACCAGAATGGGCTAGGGAAAAAATACACATACCGTTGTAATCGGGCGAGTTTCTACTTTCAGACGCAACAGGAATTTTTGGGTTAGGTCATACCGATCGCGAGATATGGGAGTTTGAAGCCAAGAAATGGTTGAGAAGGCAAAAAATTTTTCGTAATTCTGCTGCTCCAAACGCTTAACCAGAATGGCCTAGGGAAAAAATACCCATACCGTTGTAATCGGGCGAGTTTCTACTTTCAGGTGCAATAGGAATTTTTTGGTTAGGTCCATCCGTTCGCGAGATATGGGAGTTTGAAGCTAAGAAATGGAAGAGAAGAGAACAAATTTTTCGCAATTCTGCTGCTCCAAACGCTTATCCAGAATGGCCTAGGGAAAAAATACGCATACCGTTGTAATCGGGCGAGTTTCTACTTTCAGACGCAGCAGGAATTTTTGGGTTTGGTCAATCCGTTCGCGAGATATGGGACTTTGAAGCTAAGAAATGGTTGAGAAGACAACAAATCTTTCGCAACTCTGCTGCTCCAAACGCTTAACCAGAATGGGCTAGGGAAAAAATACACATACCGTTGTAATCGGGCGAGTTTCTACTTTCAGACGCAACAGGAATTTTTGGGTTAGGTCAATCCGATCGCGAGATATGGGAGTTTGAAGCCAAGAAATGGTTGAGAAGGCAAAAAATTTTTCGCAATTCTGCTGCTCCAAACGCTTAGCCAGAATGGCCTAGGGAAAAAATACCCATACCGTTGTAATCGGGCGATTTTCTACTTTCAGTTGCAATAGGAATTTTTGGGTTAGGTCAATCCGTTCGCGAGATATGGGAGTTTGAAGCTAAGAAATGGAAGAGAAGAGAACAAATTTTTCGCAATTCTGCTGCTCCAAACGCTTATCCAGAATGGCCTAGGGAAAAAATACGCATACCGTTGTAATCGGGCGAGTTTCTACTTTCAGACGAAGCAGGAATTTTTGGGTTTGGTCAATCCGTTCGCGAGATATGGGACTTCGAAGCTAAGAAATGGTTGAGAAGACAACAAATCTTTCGCAACTCTGCTGCTCCAAACGCTTAACCAGAATGGGCTAGGGAAAAAATACACATACCGTTGTAATCGGGCGAGTTTCTACTTTCAGACGCAACAGGAATTTTTGGGTTAGGTCAATCCGATCGCGAGATATGGGAGTTTGAAGCCAAGAAATGGTTGAGAAGGCAAAAAATTTTTCGTAATTCTGCTGCTCCAAACGCTTAACCAGAATGGCCTAGGGAAAAAATACCCATACCGTTGTAATCGGGCGAGTTTCTACTTTCAGGTGCAATAGGAATTTTTTGGTTAGGTCAATCCGTTCGCGAGATATGGGAGTTTGAAGCTAAGAAATGGTTCAGAAGACAACAAATTCTTCGCAATTCTGCTGCTCCAAATACTTAACCAGAATGGTCAAGGGAAAATATACACATACCGCTGTAATCGGGCGAGTTTCTACTTTCAGATGCAATAGGAATTTTTGGGTTAGGTCAATCCCTTCACGAGATATGGGAGTTTGAAGCTAAGAAATGGTTGAGAAGACAACAAATTTTTCGCACTTCTGCTGCTCCAAACGCTTAACCAGAAAGGCCTAGGGAAAAAACACCCATACCTTTGTAATCGGGTGAGTTTCTACTTTCAGGTGCAATAGGAATTTTTGGGTTAGGTCAATCCGTTCGCGAGATATGGGAGTTTGAAGCTAAGAAATGGTTGAGAAGACAACAAATTTGTCGCACTTCTGCTGCTCCAGCGCTTAACCAGAATGGCCTAGGGAAAAAATACGCATAAAGTTGTAATCGGTCGAGTTTCTACTTTCAGACGCAGCAGGAATTTTTGGGTTTGGTCAATCCGTTCGCGAGATATGGGACTTTGAAGCTAAGAAATGGTTGAGAAGACAACAAATTTTTCGCAATTCTGCTGCTCCAATCGCTTAACCAGAATGGCCTAGGGGAAAAATACACGTACCATTGTAATCGGGCGAGTTTCTACTTTCAAATGCAATAGGAAATTTTGGGTTAGGTCAATCCGTTCGCGAGATATGGGACTTTGAAGCTAAGAAATGGTTGAGAAGACAACAAATCTTTCGCAACTCTGCTGCTCCAAACGCTTAACCAGAATGGGCTAGGGAAAAAATACAAATACCGTTGTAATCGGGCGAGTTTCTACTTTCAGACGCAACAGGAATTTTTGGGTTAGGTCAATCCGATCGCGGGATATGGGAGTTTGAAGCAAAGAAATGGTTGAGAAGGCAAGAAATTTTTCGCAATTCTGCTGCTCCAAACGCTTAGCCAGAATTGCCTAGGGAAAAAATACCCATATCGTTGTAATCGGGCGAGTTTCTACTTTCAGTTGCAATAGGAATTTTTGGGTTAGGTCAATCCGTTCGCGAGATATGGGAGTTTGAAGCTAAGAAATGGTTGAGAAGACAAAAAATTTTTCGCAATTCTGCTGCTCCAAACGCTTATCCAGAATGGCCTAGGGAAAAAATACGCATACCGTTGTAATCGGGCGAGTTTCTACTTTCAGACGCAGCAGGAATTTTTGGGTTTGGTCAATCCGTTCGCGAGATATGGGAGTTTGAATCTAAGAAATGGTTGAGACCACAACAAATTTGTCGCACTTCTGCTGCTCCAGCGCTTAACCAGAATTGCCTAGGGAAAAAATACGCATAAGGTTGTAATCGGGCGAGTTTCTACTTTCAGACGCAGCAGGAATTTTTGGATTTGGTCAATCCGTTCGCGAGATATGGGAGTTTGAACCCAAGAAATGGTTGAGAAGGCAAAAAATTTTTCGCAATTCTGCTGCTCCAAACGCTTAACCTGAATGTCCTAGGGAAAAAATACCCATACCGTTGTAATCGGGTGAGTCTCTACTTTCAGGTGCAATAGCAATTTTTGGGTTAGGTCAATCCGTTCGCGAGATATGGGAGTTTGAAGCTAAGAAATGGTTGAGAAGACAACAAATTTTTCGCAATTCTGCTGCTCCAATCGCTTAACCAGAATGGCCTAGAGGAAAAATACACGTACCGTTGTAATCGGGCGAGTTTCTACTTTCAAATGCAATAGGAAATTTTGGGTTAGGTCAATCCGTTCGCGAGATATGGGAGTTTGAAGCTAAGAAATGGTTGAGAAGGCAAAAAATTTTTCGCAATTCTGCTGCTCCAAACGCTTAACCTGAATGGCCTAGGGAAAAAATACCCATACCGTTGTATTCGGGCGAGTTTCTACTTTCAGGTGCAATAGGAATGTTTTGGTTAGGTCAATCCGTTCGCGAGATATGGGAGTTTGAAGCTAAGAAATGGAAGAGAAGAGAACAAATTTTTCGCAATTCTGCTGCTCCAAACGCTTATCCAGAATGGCCTAGGGAAAAAATACGCATACCGTTGTAATCGGGCGAGTTTCTACTTTCAGACGCAGCAGGAATTTTTGGGTTTGGTCAATCCGTTCGCGAGATATGGGACTTTGAAGCTAAGAAATGGTTGAGAAGACAACAAATCTTTCGCAACTCTGCTGCTCCAAACGCTTAACCAGAATGGGCTAGGGAAAAAATACACATACCGTTGTAATCGGGCGAGTTTCTACTTTCAGACGCAACAGGAATTTTTGGGTTAGGTCAATCCGATCGCGAGATATGGGAGTTTGAAGCCAAGAAATGGTTGAGAAGGCAAAAAATTTTTCGCAATTCTGCTGCTCCAAACGCTTAGCCAGAATGGCCTAGGGAAAAAATACCCATACCGTTGTAATCGGGCGATTTTCTACTTTCAGTTGCAATAGGAATTTTTGGGTTAGGTCAATCCGTTCGCGAGATATGGGAGTTTGAAGCTAAGAAATGGAAGAGAAGAGAACAAATTTTTCGCAATTCTGCTGCTCCAAACGCTTATCCAGAATGGCCTAGGGAAAAAATACGCATACCGTTGTAATCGGGCGAGTTTCTACTTTCAGACGCAGCAGGAATTTTTGGGTTTGGTCAATCCGTTCGCGAGATATGGGACTTCGAAGCTAAGAAATGGTTGAGAAGACAACAAATCTTTCGCAACTCTGCTGCTCCAAACGCTTAACCAGAATGGGCTAGGGAAAAAATACACATACCGTTGTAATCGGGCGAGTTTCTACTTTCAGACGCAACAGGAATTTTTGGGTTAGGTCAATCCGATCGCGAGATATGGGAGTTTGAAGCCAAGAAATGGTTGAGAAGGCAAAAAATTTTTCGTAATTCTGCTGCTCCAAACGCTTAACCAGAATGGCCTAGGGAAAAAATACCCATACCGTTGTAATCGGGCGAGTTTCCACTTTCAGGTGCAATAGGAATTTTTTGGTTAGGTCAATCCGTTCGCGAGATATGGGAGTTTGAAGCTAAGAAATGGTTCAGAAGACAACAAATTCTTCGCAATTCTGCTGCTCCAAATACTTAACCAGAATGGTCAAGGGAAAATATACACATACCGTTGTAATCGGGCGAGTTTCTACTTTCAGATGCAATAGGAATTTTTGGGTTAGGTCAATCCCTTCACGAGATATGGGAGTTTGAAGCTAAGAAATGGTTGAGAAGACAACAAATTTTTCGCACTTCTGATGCTCCAAACGCTTAACCAGAAAGGCCTAGGGAAAAAAAAACCCATACCTTTGTAATCGGGTGAGTTTCTACTTTCAGGTGCAATAGGAATTTTTGGGTTAGGTCAATCCGTTCGCGAGATATGGGAGTTTGAAGCTAAGAAATGGTTGAGAAGACAACAAATTTGTCGCACTTCTGCTGCTCCAGCGCTTAACCAGAATGGCCTAGGGAAAAAATACGCATAAAGTTGTAATCGGGCGAGTTTCTACTTTCAGACGCAGCAGGAATTTTTGGGTTTGGTCAATCCGTTCGCGAGATATGGGACTTTGAAGCTAAGAAATGGTTGAGAAGACAACAAATTTTTCGCAATTCTGCTGCTCCAATCGCTTAACCAGAATGGCCTAGGGGAAAAATACACGTACCATTGTAATCGGGCGAGTTTCTACTTTCAAATGCAATAGGAAATTTTGGGTTAGGTCAATCCGTTCGCGAGATATGGGACTTTGAAGCTAAGAAATGGTTGAGAAGACAACAAATCTTTCGCAACTCTGCTGCTCCAAACGCTTAACCAGAATGGGCTAGGGAAAAAATACAAATACCGTTGTAATCGGGCGCGTTTCTACTTTCAGACGCAACAGGAATTTTTGGGTTAGGTCAATCCGATCGCGGGATATGGGAGTTTGAAGCAAAGAAATGGTTGAGAAGGCAAGAAATTTTTCGCAATTCTGCTGCTCCAAACGCTTAGCCAGAATTGCCTAGGGAAAAAATACCCATATCGTTGTAATCGGGCGAGTTTCTACTTTCAGTTGCAATAGGAATTTTTGGGTTAGGTCAATCCGTTCGCGAGATATGGGAGTTTGAAGCTAAGAAATGGTTGAGAAGACAAAAAATTTTTCGCAATTCTGCTGCTCCAAACGCTTATCCAGAATGGCCTAGGGAAAAAATACGCATACCGTTGTAATCGGGCGAGTTTCTACTTTCAGACGCAGCAGGAATTTTTGGGTTTGGTCAATCCGTTCGCGAGATATGGGAGTTTGAATCTAAGAAATGGTTGAGACCACAACAAATTTGTCGCACTTCTGCTGCTCCAGCGCTTAACCAGAATTGCCTAGGGAAAAAATACGCATAAGGTTGTAATCGGGTGAGTTTCTACTTTCAGACGCAGCAGGAATTTTTGGATTTGGTCAATCCGTTCGCGAGATATGGGAGTTTGAACCCAAGAAATGGTTGAGAAGGCAAAAAATTTTTCGCAATTCTGCTGCTCCAAACGCTTAACCTGAATGTCCTAGGGAAAAAATACCCATACCGTTGTAATCGGGTGAGTCTCTACTTTCAGGTGCAATAGCAATTTTTGGGTTAGGTCAATCCGTTCGCGAGATATGGGAGTTTGAAGCTAAGAAATGGTTGAGAAGACAACAAATTTGTCGCACTTCTGCTGCTCCAGCGCTTAACCAGAATGGCCTAGGGAAAAAATGCGCATAAAGTTGTAATCGGGCGAGCTTCTACTTTCAGACGCAACAGGAATTTTTGGGTTAGGTCAATCCGATCGCGAGATATGGGAGTTTGAAACCAAGAAATGGCTGAGAAGGCAAAAAATTTTTCGTAATTCTGCTGCTCCAAACGCTTAACCAGAATGGCCTAGGGAAAAAATACCCATACCGTTGTATTCGGGCGAGTTTCTACTTTCAGGTGCAATAGGAATTTTTTGGTTAGGTCAATCCGTTCGCGAGATATGGGAGTTTGAAGCTAAGAAATGGTTCAGAAGACAACAAATTCTTCGCAATTCTGCTGCTCCAAACGCTTAACCAGAATGGTCAAGGGAAAATATACACATACCGTTGTAATCGGGCGAGTTTCTACATTCAGATGCAATAGGAATTTTTGGGTTAGGTCAATCCCTTCACGAGATATGGGAGTTTGAAACTAAGAAATGGTTTAGAAGACAACATATTTTTCGCACTTCTGCTGCTCCAAACGCTTAACCAGAATGGCCTAGGGAAAAAACACCCATACCTTTGTAATCGGGTGAGTTTCTACTTTCAGGTGCAATAGGAATTTTTGGGTTAGGTCAATCCGTTCGCGAGATATGGGACTTTGAAGCTAAGAAATGGTTGAGAAGACAACAAATTGGTCGCACTTCTGCTGCTCCTGCGCTTAACCAGAATGGCCTAGGGAAAAAATACACATAAAGTTGTAATCGGGCGAGTTTCTACTTTCAGACGCAGCAGGAATTTTTGGGTTTGGTCAATCCTTTCGCGAGATATGGGACTTTGAAGCTAAGAAATGGTTGAGAAGACAACAAATTTTTCGCAATTCTGCTGCTCCAATCGCTTAACCAGAATGGCCTAGAGGGAAAATACACGTACCGTTGTAATCGGGAGAGTTTCTACTTTCAAATGCAATAGGAAATTTTGGGTTAGGTCAATCCGTTCGCGAGATATGGGAGTTTGAAGCTAAGAAATGGTTGAGAAGGCAAAAAATTTTTCGCAATTCTGCTGCTCCAAACGCTTAACCTGAATGGCCTAGGGAAAAAATACCCATACCGTTGTATTCGGGCGAGTTTCTACTTTCAGGTGCAATAGGAATGTTTTGGTTAGGTCAATCCGTTCGCGAGATATGGGAGTTTGAAGCTAAGAAATGGTTCAGAAGACAACAAATTCTTCGCAATTCTGCTGCTCCAAACGCTTAACCAGAATGGCCAAGGGAAGATATACACATACCGTTGTAATCGGGCGAGTTTCTACTTTCAGACGCAGTAGGAATTTTTGGGTTTGGTCAATCCGTTCGCGAGATATGGGACTTTGAAGCTAAGAAATGGTTGAGAAGGCAAAAAATTTTTCGCACTTCTGCTGCTCCAAACGCTTAACCAGAATGGGCTAGGGAAAATATACACATACCGTTGTAATCGGGCGAGTTTCTACTTTCAGACGCAGTAGGAATTTTTGGGTTTGGTCAATCCGTTCGCGAGATATGGGACTTTGAAGCTAAGAAATGGTTGAGAAGGCAACAAATTTTTCGCACTTCTGCTGCTCCAAACGCTTCACCAGAATGGGCTAGGGAGAAAATTCACATACCGTTGTAATCGGGCGAGTTTCTACTTTCAGACGCAACAGGAATTTTTGGGTTAGGTCAATCCGTTCGCGAGATATGGGTGTTTGAAGCCAAGAAATGGTTGAGAAGGCAAAAAATTTTTCGCAATTCTGCTGCTCCAAACGCTTAACCTGAATGGCCTAGGGAAAAAATACCCATACCGTTGTAATCGGGTGAGTCTCTACTTTCAGGTGCAATAGGAATTTTTGGGTTAGGTCAATCCGTTCGCGAGATATGGGAGTTTGAAGCTAAGAAATGGTTGAGAAGACAACAAATTTGTCGCACTTCTGCTGCTCCAAACGCTTATCCAGAATGGCCTAGGGAAAAAATACGCATACCGTTGTAATCGGGCGAGTTTCTACTTTCAGGTGCAATAGGAATTTTTTGGTTAGGTCAATCCGTTCGCGAGATATGGGAGTTTGAAGCTAAGAAATGGTTCAGAAGACAACAAATTCTTCGCAATTCTGCTGCTCCAAACGCTTAACCAGAATGGTCAAGGGAAAATATACACATACCGTTGTAATCGGGCGAGTTTCTACTTTCAGATGCAATAGGAATTTTTGGGTTAGGTCAATCCCTTCACGAGATATGGGAGTTTGAAGCTAAGAAATGGAAGAGAAGAGAACAAATTTTTCGCAATTCTGCTGCTCCAAACGCTTATCCAGAATGGTCTAGGGAAAAAATACGCATACCGTTGTAATCGGGCGAGTTTCTACTTTCAGACGCAGCAGGAATTTTTGGGTTTGGTCAATCCGTTCGCGAGATATGGGACTTTGAAGCTAAGAAATGGTTGAGAAGACAACAAATGTTTCGCAACTCTGCTGCTCCAAACGCTTAACCAGAATGGGCTAGGGAAAAAATACACATACCGTTGTAATCGGGCGAGTTTCTACTTTCAGACGCAACAGGAATTTTTGGGTTAGGTCAATCCGATCGCGAGATATGGGAGTTTGAAGCCAAGAAATGGTTGAGAAGGCAAAAAATTTTTCGCAATTCTGCTGCTCCAAACGCTTAGCCAGAATGGCCTAGGGAAAAAATACCCATACCGTTGTAATCGGGCGATTTTCTACTTTCAGTTGCAATAGGAATTTTTGGGTTAGGTCAATCCGTTCGCGAGATATGGGAGTTTGAAGCTAAGAAATGGAAGAGAAGAGAACAAATTTTTCGCAATTCTGCTGCTCCAAACGCTTATCCAGAATGGCCTAGGGAAAAAATACGCATACCGTTGTAATCGGGCGAGTTTCTACTTTCAGACGCAGCAGGAATTTTTGGGTTTGGTCAATCCGTTCGCGAGATATGGGACTTCGAAGCTAAGAAATGGTTGAGAAGACAACAAATCTTTCGCAACTCTGCTGCTCCAAACGCTTAACCAGAATGGGCTAGGGAAAAAATACACATACCGTTGTAATCGGGCGAGTTTCTACTTTCAGACGCAACAGGAATTTTTGGGTTAGGTCAATCCGATCGCGAGATATGGGAGTTTGAAGCCAAGAAATGGTTGAGAAGGCAAAAAATTTTTCGTAATTCTGCTGCTCCAAACGCTTAACCAGAATGGCCTAGGGAAAAAATACCCATACCGTTGTAATCGGGCGAGTTTCTACTTTCAGGTGCAATAGGAATTTTTTGGTTAGGTCAATCCGTTCGCGAGATATGGGAGTTTGAAGCTAAGAAATGGTTCAGAAGACAACAAATTCTTCGCAATTCTGCTGCTCCAAATACTTAACCAGAATGGTCAAGGGAAAATATACACATACCGTTGTAATCGGGCGAGTTTCTACTTTCAGATGCAATAGGAATTTTTGGGTTAGGTCAATCCCTTCACGAGATATGGGAGTTTGAAGCTAAGAAATGGTTGAGAAGACAACAAATTTTTCGCACTTCTGCTGCTCCAAACGCTTAACCAGAAAGGCCTAGGGAAAAAAAAACCCATACCTTTGTAATCGGGTGAGTTTCTACTTTCAGGTGCAATAGGAATTTTTGGGTTAGGTCAATCCGTTCGCGAGATATGGGAGTTTGAAGCTAAGAAATGGTTGAGAAGACAACAAATTTGTCGCACTTCTGCTGCTCCAGCGCTTAACCAGAATGGCCTAGGGAAAAAATACGCATAAAGTTGTAATCGGGCGAGTTTCTACTTTCAGACGCAGCAGGAATTTTTGGGTTTGGTCAATCCGTTCGCGAGATATGGGACTTTGAAGCTAAGAAATGGTTGAGAAGACAACAAATTTTTCGCAATTCTGCTGCTCCAATCGCTTAACCAGAATGGCCTAGGGGAAAAATACACGTACCATTGTAATCGGGCGAGTTTCTACTTTCAAATGCAATAGGAAATTTTGGGTTAGGTCAATCCGTTCGCGAGATATGGGACTTTGAAGCTAAGAAATGGTTGAGAAGACAACAAATCTTTCGCAACTCTGCTGCTCCAAACGCTTAACCAGAATGGGCTAGGGAAAAAATACAAATACCGTTGTAATCGGGCGCGTTTCTACTTTCAGACGCAACAGGAATTTTTGGGTTAGGTCAATCCGATCGCGGGATATGGGAGTTTGAAGCAAAGAAATGGTTGAGAAGGCAAGAAATTTTTCGCAATTCTGCTGCTCCAAACGCTTAGCCAGAATTGCCTAGGGAAAAAATACCCATATCGTTGTAATCGGGCGAGTTTCTACTTTCAGTTGCAATAGGAATTTTTGGGTTAGGTCAATCCGTTCGCGAGATATGGGAGTTTGAAGCTAAGAAATGGTTGAGAAGACAAAAAATTTTTCGCAATTCTGCTGCTCCAAACGCTTATCCAGAATGGCCTAGGGAAAAAATACGCATACCGTTGTAATCGGGCGAGTTTCTACTTTCAGACGCAGCAGGAATTTTTGGGTTTGGTCAATCCGTTCGCGAGATATGGGAGTTTGAATCTAAGAAATGGTTGAGACCACAACAAATTTGTCGCACTTCTGCTGCTCCAGCGCTTAACCAGAATTGCCTAGGGAAAAAATACGCATAAGGTTGTAATCGGGTGAGTTTCTACTTTCAGACGCAGCAGGAATTTTTGGATTTGGTCAATCCGTTCGCGAGATATGGGAGTTTGAACCCAAGAAATGGTTGAGAAGGCAAAAAATTTTTCGCAATTCTGCTGCTCCAAACGCTTAACCTGAATGTCCTAGGGAAAAAATACCCATACCGTTGTAATCGGGTGAGTCTCTACTTTCAGGTGCAATAGCAATTTTTGGGTTAGGTCAATCCGTTCGCGAGATATGGGAGTTTGAAGCTAAGAAATGGTTGAGAAGACAACAAATTTGTCGCACTTCTGCTGCTCCAGCGCTTAACCAGAATGGCCTAGGGAAAAAATGCGCATAAAGTTGTAATCGGGCGAGCTTCTACTTTCAGACGCAACAGGAATTTTTGGGTTAGGTCAATCCGATCGCGAGATATGGGAGTTTGAAACCAAGAAATGGCTGAGAAGGCAAAAAATTTTTCGTAATTCTGCTGCTCCAAACGCTTAACCAGAATGGCCTAGGGAAAAAATACCCATACCGTTGTATTCGGGCGAGTTTCTACTTTCAGGTGCAATAGGAATTTTTTGGTTAGGTCAATCCGTTCGCGAGATATGGGAGTTTGAAGCTAAGAAATGGTTCAGAAGACAACAAATTCTTCGCAATTCTGCTGCTCCAAACGCTTAACCAGAATGGTCAAGGGAAAATATACACATACCGTTGTAATCGGGCGAGTTTCTACATTCAGATGCAATAGGAATTTTTGGGTTAGGTCAATCCCTTCACGAGATATGGGAGTTTGAAACTAAGAAATGGTTTAGAAGACAACATATTTTTCGCACTTCTGCTGCTCCAAACGCTTAACCAGAATGGCCTAGGGAAAAAACACCCATACCTTTGTAATCGGGTGAGTTTCTACTTTCAGGTGCAATAGGAATTTTTGGGTTAGGTCAATCCGTTCGCGAGATATGGGACTTTGAAGCTAAGAAATGGTTGAGAAGACAACAAATTGGTCGCACTTCTGCTGCTCCTGCGCTTAACCAGAATGGCCTAGGGAAAAAATACACATAAAGTTGTAATCGGGCGAGTTTCTACTTTCAGACGCAGCAGGAATTTTTGGGTTTGGTCAATCCTTTCGCGAGATATGGGAGTTTGAAGCTAAGAAATGGTTGAGAAGGCAAAAAATTTTTCGCAATTCTGCTGCTCCAAACGCTTAACCTGAATGGCCTAGGGAAAAAATACCCATACCGTTGTATTCGGGCGAGTTTCTACTTTCAGGTGCAATAGGAATGTTTTGGTTAGGTCAATCCGTTCGCGAGATATGGGAGTTTGAAGCTAAGAAATGGTTCAGAAGACAACAAATTCTTCGCAATTCTGCTGCTCCAAACGCTTAACCAGAATGGCCAAGGGAAGATATACACATACCGTTGTAATCGGGCGAGTTTCTACTTTCAGACGCAATAGGAATTTTTGGGTTTGGTCAATCCGTTCGCGAGATATGGGACTTTGAAGCTAAGAAATGGTTGAGAAGGCAAAAAATTTTTCGCACTTCTGCTGCTCCAAACGCTTAACCAGAATGGGCTAGGGAAAATATACACATACCGTTGTAATCGGGCGAGTTTCTACTTTCAGACGCAGTAGGAATTTTTGGGTTTGGTCAATCCGTTCGCGAGATATGGGACTTTGAAGCTAAGAAATGGTTGAGAAGGCAAAAAATTTTTCGCACTTCTGCTGCTCCAAACGCTTCACCAGAATGGGCTAGGGAGAAAATTCACATACCGTTGTAATCGGGCGAGTTTCTACTTTCAGACGCAACAGGAATTTTTGGGTTAGGTCAATCCGTTCGCGAGATATGGGTGTTTGAAGCCAAGAAATGGTTGAGAAGGCAAAAAATTTTTCGCAATTCTGCTGCTCCAAACGCTTAACCTGAATGGCCTAGGGAAAAAATACCCATACCGTTGTAATCGGGTGAGTCTCTACTTTCAGGTGCAATAGGAATTTTTGGGTTAGGTCAATCCGTTCGCGAGATATGGGAGTTTGAAGCTAAGAAATGGTTGAGAAGACAACAAATTTGTCGCACTTCTGCTGCTCCAAACGCTTATCCAGAATGGCCTAGGGAAAAAATACGCATACCGTTGTAATCGGGCGAGTTTCTACTTTCAGGTGCAATAGGAATTTTTTGGTTAGGTCAATCCGTTCGCGAGATATGGGAGTTTGAAGCTAAGAAATGGTTCAGAAGACAACA
This sequence comes from Ptiloglossa arizonensis, assembly GCF_051014685.1. Taxonomy (NCBI): domain Eukaryota; kingdom Metazoa; phylum Arthropoda; class Insecta; order Hymenoptera; family Colletidae; genus Ptiloglossa; species Ptiloglossa arizonensis. Next base: position 90,046 of record NW_027479085.1, read on the forward strand.
AATTCTTCGCAATTCTGCTGCTCCAAACGCTTAACCAGAATGGTCAAGGGAAAATATACACATACCGTTGTAATCGGGCGAGTTTCTACTTTCAGATGCAATAGGAATTTTTGGGTTAGGTCAATCCCTTCACGAGATATGGGAGTTTGAAGCTAAGAAATGGTTGAGAAGACAACAAATTTTTCGCAATTCTGCTGCTCCAAACGCTTAACCAGGATGGCCTAGGGAAAAAACACCCATACCTTTGTAATCGGGTGAGTTTCTACTTTCAGGTGCAATAGGAATTTTTGGGTTTGGTCAATCCGTTCGCGAGATATGGGACTTTGAAGCTAAGAAATAGTTGAGAAGACAACAAATCTTTCGCAATTCTGCTGCTCCAAACGCTTAACCAGAATGGGCTAGGGAAAAAATACACATACCGTTGTAATCGGGCGAGTTTCTACTTTCAGACGCAACAGGAATTTTTTGGTTAGGTCAATCCGTTCGCGAGATATGGGAGTTTGAAGCTAAGAAATGGTTCAGAAGACAACAAATTCTTCGCAATTCTGCTGCTCCAAACGCTTAACCGGAATGGTCAAGGGAAAATATACACATACCGTTGTAATCGGGCGAGTTTCTACTTTCAGATGCAATAGGAATTTTTGGGTTAGGTCAATCCCTTCACGAGATATGGGAGTTTGAAGCTAAGAAATGGTTGAGAAGACAACAAATTTTTCGCACTTCTGCTGCTCCAAACGCTTAACCAGGATGGCCTAGGGAAAAAACACCCATACCTTTGTAATCGGGTGAGTTTCTACTTTCAGATGCAATAGGAATTTTTGGATTAGGTCTATCCCTTCACGAGATATGGGAGTTTGAAGCTAAGAAATGGTTGAGAAGACAACAAATTTTTCGCACTTCTGCTGCTCCAAACGCTTAACCAGGATGGCCTAGGGAAAAAACACCCATACCTTTGTAATCGGGTGAGTTTCTACTTTCAGGTGCAATAGGAATTTTTGGGTTTGGTCAATCCGTTCGCGAGATATGGGACTTTGAAGCTAAGAAATAGTTGAGAAGACAACAAATCTTTCGCAATTCTGCTGCTCCAAACGCTTAACCAGAATGGGCTAGGGAAAAAATACACATACCGTTGTAATCGGGCGAGTTTCTTCTTTCAGACGCAACAGGAATTTTTGGGTTAGGTCAATCCGATCGCGAGATATGGGAGTTTGAAGCCAAGAAATGGTTGAGAAGGCAAAAAATTTTTCGTAATTCTGCTGCTCCAAACGCTTAACCAGAATGGCCTAGGGAAAAAATACCCATACCGTTGTAATCGGGCGAGTTTCTACTTTCAGGTGCAATAGGAATTTTTTGGTTAGGTCAATACGTTCGCGAGATATGGGAGTTTGAAGCTAAGAAATGGTTCAGAAGACAACAAATTCTTCGCAATTCTGCTGCTCCAAACGCTTAACCAGAATGGTCAAGGGAAAATATACACATACCGTTGTAATCGGGCGAGTTTCTACTTTGAGATGCAATAGGAATTTTTGGGTTAGGTCAATCCCTTCACGAGATATGGGTGTTTGAAGCTAAGAATTGGTTGAGAAGACAACAAATTTTTCGCAATTCTGCTGCTCCAAACGCTTAACCAGGATGGCCTAGGGAAAAAACACCCATACCTTTGTAATCGGGTGAGTTTCTACTTTTAGGTGCAATAGGAATTTTTGGGTTTGGTCAATCCGTTCGCGAGATATGGGAGTTTGAAGCTAAGAAATGGAAGAGAAGAGAACAAATTTTTCGCAATTCTGCTGCTCCAAACGCTTATCGAGAATGGCCTAGGGAAAAAATACACATACCGTTGTAATCGGGCGAGTTTCTACTTTCAGACGCAACAGGAATTTTTGGGTTTGGTCAATCCGTTCGCGAGATATGGGACTTTGAAGCTAAGAAATGGTTGAGAAGACAACACATTTTTCGCAATTCTGCTGCTCCAATCGCTTAACCAGAATGGCCTAGGGGAAAAATACACGTACCGTTGTAATCGGGCGAGTTTCTACTTTCAAATGCAATAGGAAATTTTGGGTTAGGTCAATCCGTTCGCGAGATATGGGAGTTTGAAGCTAAGAAATGGAAGAGAAGAGAACAAATTTTTCGCAATTCTGCTGCTCCAAACGCTTATCTAGAATGGCCTAGGGAAAAAAATACCCATACCGTTGTAATCGGGCGAGTTTCTACTTTCAGACGCAACAGGAATTTTTGGGTTAGGTCAATCCGATCGCGAGATATGGGAGTTTGAAGCCAAGAAATGGTTGAGAAGGCAAAAAATTTTTCGTAATTCTGCTGCTCCAAACGCTTAACCAGAATGGCCTAGGGAAAAAATACCCATACTGTTGTAATCGGGCGAGTTTCTACTTTCAGGTGCAATAGGAATTTTTTGGTTAGGTCAATCCGTTCGCGAGATATGGGAGTTTGAAGCTAAGAAATGGTTCAGAAGACAACAAATTCTTCGCAATTCTGCTGCTCCAAACGCTTAACCAGAATGGTCAAGGGAAAATATACACATACCGTTGTAATCGGGCGAGTTTCTACTTTGAGATGCAATAGGAATTTTTGGGTTAGGTCAATCCCTTCACGAGATATGGGAGTTTGAAGCTAAGAAATGGTTGAGAAGACAACAAATTTTTCGCAATTCTGCTGCTCCAAACGCTTAACCAGGATGGCCTAGGGAAAAAACACCCATACCTTTGTAATCGGGTGAGTTTCTACTTTCAGGTGCAATAGGAATTTTTGGGTTTGGTCAATCCGTTCGCGAGATAAGGGACTTTGAAGCTAAGAAATAGTTGAGAAGACAACAAATCTTTCGCAATTCTGCTGCTCCAAACGCTTAACCAGAATGGGCTAGGGAAAAAATACACATACCGTTGTAATCGGGCGAGTTTCTACTTTCAGACGCAACAGGAATTTTTGGGTTAGGTCAATCCGATCGCGAGATATGGGAGTTTGAAGCGAAGAAATGGTTGAGAAGGCAAAAAATTTTTCGTAATTCTGCTGCTCCAAACGCTTAACCAGAATGGCCTAGGGAAAAAATACCCATACCGTTGTAATCGGGCGAGTTTCTACTTTCAGGTGCAATAGGAATTTTTTGGTTAGGTCAATCCGTTCGCGAGATATGGGAGTTTGAAGCTAAGAAATGGTTCAGAAGACAACAAATTCTTCGCAATTCTGCTGCTCCAAACGCTTAACCAGAATGGTCAAGGGAAAATATACACATACCGTTGTAATCGGGCGAGTTTCTACTTTCAGACGCAGTAGGAATTTTTGGGTTTGGTCAATCCGTTCGCGAGATATGGGACTTTGAAGCTAAGAAATGGTTGAGAAGGCAAAAAATTTTTCGCACTTCTGCTGCTCCAAACGCTTAACCAGAATGGGCTAGGGAGAAAATTCACATACCGTTGTAATCGGGCGAGTTTCTACTTTCAGACGCAACAGGAATTTTTGGGTTAGGTCAATCCGATCGCGAGATATGGGAGTTTGAAGCCAAGAAATGGTTGAGAAGGCAAAAAATTTTTCGTAATTCTGCTGCTCCAAACGCTTAACCAGAATGGCCTAGGGAAAAAATACCCATACCGTTGTAATCGGGCGAGTTTCTACTTTGAGATGCAATAGGAATTTTTGGGTTAGGTCAATCCCTTCACGAGATATGGGAGTTTGAAGCTAAGAAATGGTTGAGAAGACAACAAATTTTTCGCAATTCTGCTGCTCCAAACGCTTAACCAGGATGGCCTAGGGAAAAAACACCCATACCTTTGTAATCGGGTGAGTTTCTACTTTCAGGTGCAATAGGAATTTTTGGGTTTGGTCAATCCGTTCGCGAGATATGGGACTTTGAAGCTAAGAAATAGTTGAGAAGACAACAAATCTTTCGCAATTCTGCTGCTCCAAACGCTTAACCAGAATGGGCTAGGGAAAAAATACACATACCGTTGTAATCGGGCGAGTTTCTACTTTCAGACGCAACAGGAATTTTTGGGTTAGGTCAATCCGATCGCGAGATATGGGAGTTTGAAGCGAAGAAATGGTTGAGAAGGCAAAAAATTTTTCGTAATTCTGCTGCTCCAAACGCTTAACCAGAATGGCCTAGGGAAAAAATACCCATACCGTTGTAATCGGGCGAGTTTCTACTTTCAGGTGCAATAGGAATTTTTTGGTTAGGTCAATCCGTTCGCGAGATATGGGAGTTTGAAGCTAAGAAATGGTTCAGAAGACAACAAATTCTTCGCAATTCTGCTGCTCCAAACGCTTAACCAGAATGGTCAAGGGAAAATATACACATACCGTTGTAATCGGGCGAGTTTCTACTTTCAGACGCAGTAGGAATTTTTGGGTTTGGTCAATCCGTTCGCGAGATATGGGACTTTGAAGCTAAGAAATGGTTGAGAAGGCAAAAAATTTTTCGCACTTCTGCTGCTCCAAACGCTTAACCAGAATGGGCTAGGGAGAAAATTCACATACCGTTGTAATCGGGCGAGTTTCTACTTTCAGACGCAACAGGAATTTTTGGGTTAGGTCAATCCGTTCGCGAGATATGGGTGTTTGAAGCCAAGAAATGGTTGAGAAGGCAAAAAATTTTTCGCAATTCTGCTGCTCCAAACGCTTAACCTGAATGGCCTAGGGAAAAAAATACCCATACCGTTGTAATCGGGTGAGTCTCTACTTTCAGGTGCAATAGGAATTTTTGGGTTAGGTCAATCCGTTCGCGAGATATGGGAGTTTGAAGCTAAGAAATGGTTGAGAAGACAACAAATTTGTCGCACTTCTGCTGCTCCAAACGCTTCTCCAGAATGGCCTAGGGAAAAAATACGCATACCGTTGTAATCGGGCGAGTTTCTACTTTCAGACGCAGCAGGAATTTTTGGGTTTGGTCAATCCGTTCGCGAGATATGGGACTTTGAAGCTAAGAAATAGTTGAGAAGACAACAAATCTTTCGCAATTCTGCTGCTCCAAACGCTTAACCAGAATGGGCTAGGGAAAAAATACACATACCGTTGTAATCGGGCGAGTTTCTACTTTCAGGTGCAATAGGAATTTTTTGGTTAGGTCAATCCGTTCGCGAGATATGGGAGTTTGAAGCTAAGAAATGGTTCAGAAGACAACAAATTCTTCGCAATTCTGCTGCTCCAAACGCTTAACCAGAATGGTCAAGGGAAAATATACACATACCGTTGTAATCGGGCGAGTTTCTACTTTCAGATGCAATAGGAATTTTTGGGTTAGGTCAATCCCTTCACGAGATATGGGAGTTTGAAGCTAAGAAATGGTTGAGAAGACAACAAATTTTTCGCAATTCTGCTGCTCCAAACGCTTAACCAGGATGGCCTAGGGAAAAAACACCCATACCTTTGTAATCGGGTGAGTTTCTACTTTCAGGTGCAATAGGAATTTTTGGGTTTGATCAATCCGTTCGCGAGATATGGGACATTGAAGCTAAGAAATAGTTGAGAAGACAACAAATCTTTCGCAATTCTGCTGCTCCAAACGCTTAACCAGAATGGGCTAGGGAAAAAATACACATACCGTTGTAATCGGGCGAGTTTCTACTTTCAGACGCAACAGGAATTTTTGGGTTAGGTCAATCCGATCGCGAGATATGGGAGTTTGAAGCCAAGAAATGGTTGAGAAGGCAAAAAATTTTTCGTAATTCTGCTGCTCCAAACGCTTAACCAGAATGGCCTAGGGAAAAAATACCCATACCGTTGTAATCAGGCGAGTTTCTACTTTCAGGTGCAATAGGAATTTTTTGGTTAGGTCAATCCGTTCGCGAGATATGGGAGTTTGAAGCTAAGAAATGGTTCAGAAGACAACAAATTCTTCGCAATTCTGCTGCTCCAAACGCTTAACCAGAATGGTCAAGGGAAAATATACACATACCGTTGTAATCGGGCGAGTTTCTACTTTGAGATGCAATAGGAATTTTTGGGTTAGGTCAATCCCTTCACGAGATATGGGAGTTTGAAGCTAAGAAATGGTTGAGAAGACAACAAATTTTTCGCAATTCTGCTGCTCCAAACGCTTAACCAGGATGGCCTAGGGAAAAAACACCCATACCTTTGTAATCGGGTGAGTTTCTACTTTCAGATGCAATAGGAATTTTTGGGTTAGGTCAATCCGTTCGCGAGATATGGGACTTTGAAGCTAAGAAATAGTTGAGAAGACAACAAATCTTTCGCAATTCTGCTGCTCCAAACGCTTAACCAGAATGGGCTAGGGAAAAAATACACATACCGTTGTAATCGGGCGAGTTTCTACTTTCAGACGCAACAGGAATTTTTGGGTTAGGTCAATCCGATCGCGAGATATGGGAGTTTGAAGCGAAGAAATGGTTGAGAAGGCAAAAAATTTTTCGTAATTCTGCTGCTCCAAACGCTTAACCAGAATGGCCTAGGGAAAAAATACCCATACCGTTGTAATCGGGCGAGTTTCTACTTTCAGGTGCAATAGGAATTTTTTGGTTAGGTCAATCCGTTCGCGAGATATGGGAGTTTGAAGCTAAGAAATGGTTCAGAAGACAACAAATTCTTCGCAATTCTGCTGCTCCAAACGCTTAACCAGAATGGTCAAGGGAAAATATACACATACCGTTGTAATCGGGCGAGTTTCTACTTTGAGATGCAATAGGAATTTTTGGGTTAGGTCAATCCTTTCACGAGATATGGGAGTTTGAAGCTAAGAAATGGTTGAGAAGACAACAAATTTTTCGCAATTCTGCTGCTCCAAACGCTTAACCAGGATGGCCTAGGGAAAAAACACCCATACCTTTGTAATCGGGTGAGTTTCTACTTTCAGGTGCAATAGGAATTTTTGGGTTTGGTCAATCCGTTCGCGAGATATGGGACTTTGAAGCTAAGAAATAGTTGAGAAGACAACAAATCTTTCGCAATTCTGCTGCTCCAAACGCTTAACCAGAATGGGCTAGGGAAAAAATACACATACCGTTGTAATCGGGCGAGTTTCTACTTTCAGACGCAACAGGAATTTTTGGGTTAGGTCAATCCGATCGCGAGATATGGGAGTTTGAAGCGAAGAAATGGTTGAGAAGGCAAAAAATTTTTCGTAATTCTGCTGCTCCAAACGCTTAACCAGAATGGCCTAGGGAAAAAATACCCATACCGTTGTAATCGGGCGAGTTTCTACTTTCAGGTGCAATAGGAATTTTTTGGTTAGGTCAATCCGTTCGCGAGATATGGGAGTTTGAAGCTAAGAAATGGTTCAGAAGACAACAAATTCTTCGCAATTCTGCTGCTCCAAACGCTTAACCAGAATGGTCAAGGGAAAATATACACATACCGTTGTAATCGGGCGAGTTTCTACTTTCAGACGCAGTAAGAATTTTTGGGTTTGGTCAATCCGTTCGCGAGATATGGGTGTTTGAAGCCAAGAAATGGTTGAGAAGGCAAAAAATTTTTCGCAATTCTGCTGCTCCAAACGCTTAACCTGAATGGCCTAGGGAAAAAAATACCCATACCGTTGTAATCGGGTGAGTCTCTACTTTCAGGTGCAATAGGAATTTTTGGGTTAGGTCAATCCGTTCGCGAGATATGGGAGTTTGAAGCTAAGAAATGGTTGAGAAGACAACAAATTTGTCGCACTTCTGCTGCTCCAAACGCTTCTCCAGAATGGCCTAGGGAAAAAATACGCATACCGTTGTAATCGGGCGAGTTTCTACTTTCAGACGCAGCAGGAATTTTTGGGTTTGGTCAATCCGTTCGCGAGATATGGGACTTTGAAGCTAAGAAATAGTTGAGAAGACAACAAATCTTTCGCAATTCTGCTGCTCCAAACGCTTAACCAGAATGGGCTAGGGAAAAAATACACATACCGTTGTAATCGGGCGAGTTTCTACTTTCAGGTGCAATAGGAATTTTTTGGTTAGGTCAATCCGTTCGCGAGATATGGGAGTTTGAAGCTAAGAAATGGTTCAGAAGACAACAAATTCTTCGCAATTCTGCTGCTCCAAACGCTTAACCAGAATGGTCAAGGGAAAATATACACATACCGTTGTAATCGGGCGAGTTTCTACTTTCAGATGCAATAGGAATTTTTGGGTTAGGTCAATCCCTTCACGAGATATGGGAGTTTGAAGCTAAGAAATGGTTGAGAAGACAACAAATTTTTCGCAATTCTGCTGCTCCAAACGCTTAACCAGGATGGCCTAGGGAAAAAACACCCATACCTTTGTAATCGGGTGAGTTTCTACTTTCAGGTGCAATAGGAATTTTTGGGTTTGATCAATCCGTTCGCGAGATATGGGACATTGAAGCTAAGAAATAGTTGAGAAGACAACAAATCTTTCGCAATTCTGCTGCTCCAAACGCTTAACCAGAATGGGCTAGGGAAAAAATACACATACCGTTGTAATCGGGCGAGTTTCTACTTTCAGACGCAACAGGAATTTTTGGGTTAGGTCAATCCGATCGCGAGATATGGGAGTTTGAAGCCAAGAAATGGTTGAGAAGGCAAAAAATTTTTCGTAATTCTGCTGCTCCAAACGCTTAACCAGAATGGCCTAGGGAAAAAATACCCATACCGTTGTAATCAGGCGAGTTTCTACTTTCAGGTGCAATAGGAATTTTTTGGTTAGGTCAATCCGTTCGCGAGATATGGGAGTTTGAAGCTAAGAAATGGTTCAGAAGACAACAAATTCTTCGCAATTCTGCTGCTCCAAACGCTTAACCAGAATGGTCAAGGGAAAATATACACATACCGTTGTAATCGGGCGAGTTTCTACTTTGAGATGCAATAGGAATTTTTGGGTTAGGTCAATCCCTTCACGAGATATGGGAGTTTGAAGCTAAGAAATGGTTGAGAAGACAACAAATTTTTCGCAATTCTGCTGCTCCAAACGCTTAACCAGGATGGCCTAGGGAAAAAACACCCATACCTTTGTAATCGGGTGAGTTTCTACTTTCAGATGCAATAGGAATTTTTGGGTTAGGTCAATCCGTTCGCGAGATATGGGACTTTGAAGCTAAGAAATAGTTGAGAAGACAACAAATCTTTCGCAATTCTGCTGCTCCAAACGCTTAACCAGACTGGGCTAGGGAAAAAATACACATACCGTTGTAATCGGGCGAGTTTCTACTTTCAGACGCAACAGGAATTTTTGGGTTAGGTCAATCCGATCGCGAGATATGGGAGTTTGAAGCCAAGAAATGGTTGAGAAGGCAAAAAATTTTTCGTAATTCTGCTGCTCCAAACGCTTAACCAGAATGGCCTAGGGAAAAAATACCCATACCGTTGTAATCGGGCGAGTTTCTACTTTCAGGTGCAATAGGAATTTTTTGGTTAGGTCAATCCGTTCGCGAGATATGGGAGTTTGAAGCTAAGAAATGGTTCAGAAGACAACAAATTCTTCGCAATTCTGCTGCTCCAAACGCTTAACCAGAATGGTCAAGGGAAAATATACACATACCGTTGTAAACGGGCGAGTTTCTACTTTGAGATGCAATAGGAATTTTTGGGTTAGGTCAATCCCTTCACGAGATATGGGAGTTTGAAGCTAAGAAATGGTTGAGAAGACAACAAATTTTTCGCAATTCTGCTGCTCCAAACGCTTAACCAGGATGGCCTAGGGAAAAAACACCCATACCTTTGTAATCGGGTGAGTTTCTACTTTCAGGTGCAATAGGAATTTTTGGATTTGGTCAATCCGTTCGCGAGATATGGGACTTTGAAGCTAAGAAATAGTTGAGAAGACAACAAATCTTTCGCAATTCTGCTGCTCCAAACGCTCAACCAGAATGGGCTAGGGAAAAAATACACATACCGTTGTAATCGGGCGAGTTTCTACTTTCAGACGCAACAGGAATTTTTGGGTTAGGTCAATCCGATCGCGAGATATGGGAGTTTGAAGCGAAGAAATGGTTGAGAAGGCAAAAAATTTTTCGTAATTCTGCTGCTCCAAACGCTTAACCAGAATGGCCTAGGGAAAAAATACCCATACCGTTGTAATCGGGCGAGTTTCTACTTTCAGGTGCAATAGGAATTTTTTGGTTAGGTCAATCCGTTCGCGAGATATGGGAGTTTGAAGCTAAGAAATGGTTCAGAAGACAACAAATTCTTCGCAATTCTGCTGCTCCAAACGCTTAACCAGAATGGTCAAGGGAAAATATACACATACCGTTGTAATCGGGCGAGTTTCTACTTTCAGATGCAATAGGAATTTTTGGGTTAGGTCAATCCCTTCACGAGATATGGGAGTTTGAAGCTAAGAAATGGTTGAGAAGACAACAAATTTTTCGCAATTCTGCTGCTCCAAACGCTTAACCAGGATGGCCTAGGGAAAAAACACCCATACCTTTGTAATCGGGTGAGTTTCTACTTTCAGGTGCAATAGGAATTTTTGGGTTTGATCAATCCGTTCGCGAGATATGGGACATTGAAGCTAAGAAATAGTTGAGAAGACAACAAATCTTTCGCAATTCTGCTGCTCCAAACGCTTATCCAGAATGGGCTAGGGAAAAAATACACATACCGTTGTAATCGGGCGAGTTTCTACTTTCAGACGCAACAGGAATTTTTGGGTTAGGTCAATCCGATCGCGAGATATGGGAGTTTGAAGCCAAGAAATGTTTGAGAAGGCAAAAAATTTTTCGCAATTCTGCTGCTCCAAACGCTTAACCAGAATGGCCTAGGGAAAAAATACCCATACCGTTGTAATCAGGCGAGTTTCTACTTTCAGGTGCAATAGGAATTTTTTAGTTAGGTCAATCCGTTCGCGAGATATGGGAGTTTGAAGCTAAGAAATGGTTCAGAAGACAACAAATTCTTCGCAATTCTGCTGCTCCAAACGCTTAACCAGAATGGTCAAGGGAAAATATACACATACCGTTGTAATCGGGCGAGTTTCTACTTTGAGATGCAATAGGAATTTTTGGGTTAGGTCAATCCCTTCACGAGATATGGGAGTTTGAAGCTAAGAAATGGTTGAGAAGACAACAAATTTTTCGCAATTCTGCTGCTCCAAACGCTTAACCAGGATGGCCTAGGGAAAAAACACCCATACCTTTGTAATCGGGTGAGTTTCTACTTTCAGATGCCATAGGAATTTTTGGGTTAGGTCAATCCCTTCACGAGATATGGGAGTTTGAAGCTAAGAAATGGTTGAGAAGACAACAAATTTTTCGCACTTCTGCTGCTCCAAACGCTTAACCAGGATGGCCTAGGGAAAAAACACCCATACCTTTGTAATCGGATGAGTTTTTACTTTCAGGTGCAATAGGAATTTTTGGGTTTGGTCAATCCGTTCGCGAGATATGGGACTTTGAAGCTAAGAAATAGTTGAGAAGACAACAAATCTTTCGCAATTCTGCTGCTCCAAACGCTTAACCAGAATGGGCTTGGGAAAAAATACACATACCGTTGTAATCGGGCGAGTTTCTACTTTCAGACGCAACAGGAATTTTTGGGTTAGGTCAATCCGATCGCGAGATATGGGAGTTTGAAGCCAAGAAATGGTTGAGAAGGCAAAAAATTTTTCGTAATTCTGCTGCTCCAAACGCTTAACCAGAATGGCCTAGGGAAAAAATACCCATACCGTTGTAATCGGGCGAGTTTCTACTTTCAGGTGCAATAGGAATTTTTGGGATTGGTCAATCCGTTCGCGAGATATGGGACTTTGAAGCTAAGAAATAGTTGAGAAGACAACAAATCTTTCGCAATTCTGCTGCTCCAAACGCTTAACCAGGATGGCCTAGGGAAAAAACACCCATACCTTTGTAATCGGGTGAGTTTCTACTTTCAGGTGCAATAGGAATTTTTGGGATTGGTCAATCCGTTCGCGAGATATGGGACTTTGAAGCTAAGAAATAGTTGAGAAGACAACAAATCTTTCGCAATTCTGCTGCTCCAAACGCTTAACCAGAATGGGCTAGGGAAAAAATACACATACCGTTGTAATCGGGCGAGTTTCTACTTTCAGACGCAACAGGAATTTTTGGGTTAGGTCAATCCGATCGCGAGATATGGGAGTTTGAAGCTAAGAAATGGTTGAGAAGACAATAAATTTTTCGCACTTCTGCTGATCCAATCGCTTAACCAGAATGGCCTAGGAGAAAAATACACATACCGTTGTAATCGGGCGAGTTTCTACTTTCAAATGCAATAAGAATTTTATGGTTAGGTCAATCCGTTCGCGAGATATGGGAGTTTGAAGCCAAGAAATGGTTGAGAAGGCAAAAAATTTGTCGCACTTCTGCTGCTCCAGCGCTTAACCAGAATGGCCTAGGGAAAAAATACGCATAAGGTTGTAATCGGGTGAGTTTCTACTTTCAGGTGCAATAGGAATTTTTGGGTTTGATCAATCCGTTCGCGAGATATGGGACATTGAAGCTAAGAAATAGTTGAGAAGACAACAAATCTTTCGCAATTCTGCTGCTCCAAACGCTTAACCAGAATGGGCTAGGGAAAAAATACACATACCGTTGTAATCGGGCGAGTTTCTACTTTCAGACGCAACAGGAATTTTTGGGTTAGGTCAATCCGATCGCGAGATATGGGAGTTTGAAGCCAAGAAATGTTTGAGAAGGCAAAAAATTTTTCGCAATTCTGCTGCTCCAAACGCTTAACCAGAATGGCCTAGGGAAAAAATACCCATACCGTTGTAATCAGGCGAGTTTCTACTTTCAGGTGCAATAGGAATTTTTTGGTTAGGTTAATCCGTTCGCGAGATATGGGAGTTTGAAGCTAAGAAATGGTTCAGAAGACAACAAATTCTTCGCAATTCTGCTGCTCCAAACGCTTAACCAGAATGGTCAAGGGAAAATATACACATACCGTTGTAATCGGGCGAGTTTCTACTTTGAGATGCAATAGGAATTTTTGGGTTAGGTCAATCCCTTCACGAGATATGGGAGTTTGAAGCTAAGAAATGGTTGAGAAGACAACAAATTTTTCGCAATTCTGCTGCTCCAAACGCTTAACCAGGATGGCCTAGGGAAAAAACACCCATACCTTTGTAATCGGGTGAGTTTCTACTTTCAGATGCCATAGGAATTTTTGGGTTAGGTCAATCCCTTCACGAGATATGGGAGTTTGAAGCTAAGAAATGGTTGAGAAGACAACAAATTTTTCGCACTTCTGCTGCTCCAAACGCTTAACCAGGATGGCCTAGGGAAAAAACACCCATACCGTTGTAATCGGGCGAGTTTCTACTTTCAGGTGCAATAGGAATTTTTGGGATTGGTCAATCCGTTCGCGAGATATGGGACTTTGAAGCTAAGAAATAGTTGAGAAGACAACAAATCTTTCGCAATTCTGCTGCTCCAAACGCTTAACCAGGATGGCCTAGGGAAAAAACACCCATACCTTTGTAATCGGGTGAGTTTCTACTTTCAGGTGCAATAGGAATTTTTGGGATTGGTCAATCCGTTCGCGAGATATGGGACTTTGAAGCTAAGAAATAGTTGAGAAGACAACAAATCTTTCGCAATTCTGCTGCTCCAAACGCTTAACCAGAATGGGCTAGGGAAAAAATACACATACCGTTGTAATCGGGCGAGTTTCTACTTTCAGACGCAACAGGAATTTTTGGGTTAGGTCAATCCGATCGCGAGATATGGGAGTTTGAAGCTAAGAAATGGTTGAGAAGACAATAAATTTTTCGCACTTCTGCTGATCCAATCGCTTAACCAGAATGGCCTAGGAGAAAAATACACATACCGTTGTAATCGGGCGAGTTTCTACTTTCAAATGCAATAAGAATTTTATGGTTAGGTCAATCCGTTCGCGAGATATGGGAGTTTGAAGCCAAGAAATGGTTGAGAAGGCAAAAAATTTGTCGCACTTCTGCTGCTCCAGCGCTTAACCAGAATGGCCTAGGGAAAAAATACGCATAAGGTTGTAATCGGGTGAGTTTCTACTTTCAGGTGCAATAGGAATTTTTGGGTTTGATCAATCCGTTCGCGAGATATGGGACATTGAAGCTAAGAAATAGTTGAGAAGACAACAAATCTTTCGCAATTCTGCTGCTCCAAACGCTTAACCAGAATGGGCTAGGGAAAAAATACACATACCGTTGTAATCGGGCGAGTTTCTACTTTCAGACGCAACAGGAATTTTTGGGTTAGGTCAATCCGATCGCGAGATATGGGAGTTTGAAGCCAAGAAATGTTTGAGAAGGCAAAAAATTTTTCGCAATTCTGCTGCTCCAAACGCTTAACCAGAATGGCCTAGGGAAAAAATACCCATACCGTTGTAATCAGGCGAGTTTCTACTTTCAGGTGCAATAGGAATTTTTTGGTTAGGTCAATCCGTTCGCGAGATATGGGAGTTTGAAGCTAAGAAATGGTTCAGAAGACAACAAATTCTTCGCAATTCTGCTGCTCCAAACGCTTAACCAGAATGGTCAAGGGAAAATATACACATACCGTTGTAATCGGGCGAGTTTCTACTTTGAGATGCAATAGGAATTTTTGGGTTAGGTCAATCCCTTCACGAGATATGGGAGTTTGAAGCTAAGAAATGGTTGAGAAGACAACAAATTTTTCGCAATTCTGCTGCTCCAAACGCTTAACCAGGATGGCCTAGGGAAAAAACACCCATACCTTTGTAATCGGGTGAGTTTCTACTTTCAGATGCCATAGGAATTTTTGGGTTAGGTCAATCCCTTCACGAGATATGGGAGTTTGAAGCTAAGAAATGGTTGAGAAGACAACAAATTTTTCGCACTTCTGCTGCTCCAAACGCTTAACCAGGATGGCCTAGGGAAAAAACACCCATACCTTTGTAATCGGATGAGTTTTTACTTTCAGGTGCAATAGGAATTTTTGGGTTTGGTCAATCCGTTCGCGAGATATGGGACTTTGAAGCTAAGAAATAGTTGAGAAGACAACAAATCTTTCGCAATTCTGCTGCTCCAAACGCTTAACCAGAATGGGCTTGGGAAAAAATACACATACCGTTGTAATCGGGCGAGTTTCTACTTTCAGACGCAACAGGAATTTTTGGGTTAGGTCAATCCGATCGCGAGATATGGGAGTTTGAAGCCAAGAAATGGTTGAGAAGGCAAAAAATTTTTCGTAATTCTGCTGCTCCAAACGCTTAACCAGAATGGCCTAGGGAAAAAATACCCATACCGTTGTAATCGGGCGAGTTTCTACTTTCAGGTGCAATAGGAATTTTTGGGATTGGTCAATCCGTTCGCGAGATATGGGACTTTGAAGCTAAGAAATAGTTGAGAAGACAACAAATCTTTCGCAATTCTGCTGCTCCAAACGCTTAACCAGGATGGCCTAGGGAAAAAACACCCATACCTTTGTAATCGGGTGAGTTTCTACTTTCAGGTGCAATAGGAATTTTTGGGATTGGTCAATCCGTTCGCGAGATATGGGACTTTGAAGCTAAGAAATAGTTGAGAAGACAACAAATCTTTCGCAATTCTGCTGCTCCAAACGCTTAACCAGAATGGGCTAGGGAAAAAATACACATACCGTTGTAATCGGGCGAGTTTCTACTTTCAGACGCAACAGGAATTTTTGGGTTAGGTCAATCCGATCGCGAGATATGGGAGTTTGAAGCTAAGAAATGGTTGAGAAGACAATAAATTTTTCGCACTTCTGCTGATCCAATCGCTTAACCAGAATGGCCTAGGAGAAAAATACACGTACCGTTGTAATCGGGCGAGTTTCTACTTTCAAATGCAATAAGAATTTTATGGTTAGGTCAATCCGTTCGCGAGATATGGGAGTTTGAAGCCAAGAAATGGTTGAGAAGGCAAAAAATTTGTCGCACTTCTGCTGCTCCAGCGCTTAACCAGAATGGCCTAGGGAAAAAATACGCATAAGGTTGTAATCGGGCGAGTTTCTACTTTCAGACGCAGCAGGAATTTTTGGATTTGGTCAATCCGTTCGCGAGATATGGGACTTTGAAGCTAAGAAATGGTTGAGAAGACAATAAATTTTTCGCACTTCTGCTGATCCAATCGCTTAACCAGAATGGCCTAGGGGAAAAATACACGTACCGTTGTAATCGGGCGAGTTTCTACTTTCAAATGCAATAGGAATTTTAGGGTTAGGTCAATCCGTTCGCGAGATATGGGAGTTTGAAGCTAAGAAATGGATGAGAAGACAACAAATTTTTCGCACTTCTGCTGCTCCAGCGCTTAACCAGAATGGCCTAGGGAAAAAATGCGCATATAGTTGTAATCGGACGAGTTTCTACTTTCAGACGCTGCAGGAATTTTTGGGTTTGGTCAATCCGTTCGCGAGATATGGGACCTTGAATCTAAGAAATGGTTGAGAAGACAACAAATCTTTCGCAATTCTGCTGCTCCAAACGCTTAACAAGAATGGGCTAGGGAGAAAATTCACATACCGTTGTAATCGGGCGAGTTTCTACTTTCAGACGCAACAGGAATTTTTGGGTTAGGTCAATCCGTTCGCGAGATATAGGAGTTTGAAGCCAAGAAATGGTTGAGAAGGCAAAAAATTTTTCGCAATTCTGCTGCTCCAAACGCTTAACCTGAATGGCCTGGGGAAAAAATACCCATACCATTGTAATCGGGCGAGTTTCTACTATCAGACTCAGCAGGAGTTTTTGGGTTTGGTCAATCCGTTCGCGAGATATGGCACTTTGAAGCTAAGAAATGGTTGAGAAGACAACAAATTTTTCGCACTTCTGCTGCTCCAAACGCTTAACCAGAATGGCCTAGGGAAAAAATACCCATACCGTTGTAATCGGACGAGTTTCTACTTTCAGTTACAATAGGAATTTTTGGGTTAGGTCAATCCCTTCGCGAGATATGGGAGTTTGAAGCTAAGAAATGTTTGAGAAGACAACAAATATTTCGCACTTCTGCTGCTCCAAACGCTTAACCAGAATGGCCTAGGGAAAAAATACCCATACCGTTGTAATCGGACGAGTTTCTACTTTCAGTTACAATAGGAATTTTTGGGTTAGGTCAATCACTTCGCGAGGTATGGGACTTCGAAGCTAAGAAATGGTTGACAAGACAACAAGTTGTTCGCACTTCTGCGGCTCCAATCGCTTAACCAGAATGGCCTAGGGGAAAGATACACGTACCGTTGTAATCGGGCGAGTTTCTACTTTCAAATGCAATAGGAAATTTTAGGTTAGGTCAATCCGTTCGCGAGATATGGGAGATTGAAGCTAAGAAATGGTTGAGAAGAGGACAAATTTTTCGTAATTCTGCTGCTCCAAACGCTTAACCAGAATGGTCTAGGGAAAATATACACATACCGTTGTAATCGGGCGAGTTTCTACTTTCAGATGCAATAGGAATTTTGGGGTTAAGTCAATCGGTTCGCGAGATATGGGAGTCTGAAGACAAGAAATGGTTGAGAAGGCAAAAAATTTTTCGCAATTCTGCTGCTCCAAACGCTTAACCAGAATGGCCTAGGGAAAAAATACGCATACCGTTGTAATCGGGCGAGTTTCTACTTTCAGTTGCAATAGGAATTTTTGGGTTAAGTCAATCCGTTCGCGAGATATGGGAGTTTGAAGCTAAGAAATGGTTGAGGAGGCAACAAATTTTTCGCAATTCTGCTGCTCCAAACGCTTAACCAGAATGGCCTAGGGAAAAAATACGCATACCGTTGTAATCGGGCGAGTTTCTAATTTCAGACGCAACAGGAATTTTTGGGTTAGGTCAATCTGTTTGCGAGATATGGGTGTTTGAAGCCAAGAAATGGTTGAGAAGACAACAAATTTTTCGCACTTCTGCTGCTCCAATCGCTTAACCAGAATGGCCTAGGGGAAAAATACCCATACCGTTGTAATCGAACGAGTTTCTACTTTCAGTTACAATAGGAATTTTTGGGTTAGGTCAATCCGTTCGCGAGATATGGGACTTTGAAGCTAAGAAATGGTTGACAAGACAACAAATTTTTCGCAATTCTGCTGCTCCAATCGCTTAACCAGAATGGCCTAGGGGAAAAATACACGTACCGTTGTAATCGGGCGAGTTTCTACTTTCAAATGCAATAGGAAATTTTGGGTTAGGTCAATCCGTTCGCGAGATATGCGAGTTTGAAGCTAAGAAATGGATGAGAAGAGAACAAATTTTTCGCAATTCTGCTGCTCCAAACGCTTATCCAGAATGGCCTAGGGAAAAAATACCCCTACCGTTGTAATCGAACGAGTTTCTACTTTCAGTTACAATAGGAATTTTTGGGTTAGGTCAATCCGTTCGCGAGATATGGGACTTTGAAGCTAAGAAATGGTTGACAAGACAAAAAATTTTTCGCACTTCTGCTGCTCCAATCGCTTAACCAGAATGGCCTAGGGAAAAAATACGCATACCGTTGTAATCGGGAGAGTTTCTATTTTCAGACGCAGCAGGAATTTTTGGGTTTGGTCAATCCGTTCGCGAAACATGGGACCTTGAAGCTAAGAAATGGCTGAGAAGACTACAAATCTTTCGCAATTCTGCTGCTACAAGCGCTTAACCAGAATGGGCTAGGGAGAAAATTCACATACCGTTGTAATCGGGCAAGTTTCTACTTTCAGACGCAACAGGAATTTTTGGGTTAAGTCAATCCGTTCGCGAGATATGGGAGTTTGAAGCCAAGAAATGTTTGAGAAGGCAAAAAATTTTTCGCAATTCTGCTGCTCCAAACGCTTAACCTGAATGGCCTAGGGAAAAAATACCCATACCGTTGTAATCGGGTGAGTTTCTACTTTCAGGTGCAATAGGAATTTTTGGGTTAGGTCAATCCGTTCGCGAGATCTGGGAGTTTGAAGCTAAGAAATGGTTGAGAAGAAAACAAATTTGTCGCACTTCTGCTGCTCCAGCGCTTAACCAAAATGGCCTAGGGAAAAAATACGCATAAAGTTGTAATCGGGCGAGTTTCTACTTTCAGACGCAGCAGTAATTTTTGGGTTTGGTCAATCCGTTCGCGAGATATGGGACATTGAAGCTAAGAA
This sequence comes from Ptiloglossa arizonensis, assembly GCF_051014685.1. Classification (NCBI taxonomy): domain Eukaryota; kingdom Metazoa; phylum Arthropoda; class Insecta; order Hymenoptera; family Colletidae; genus Ptiloglossa; species Ptiloglossa arizonensis. The sequence continues at coordinate 108,965 of NW_027479085.1, forward strand.
ATGTTTGAGAAGACAACAAATTTTTCGCACTTCTGCTGCTCCAATCGCTTAACCAGAATGGCCTAGGGGAAAAATACACGTACCGTTGTAATCGGGCGAGTTTCTACTTTCAAATGCAATAGGAAATTTTGGGTCAGGTCAATCCGTTCGCGAGATATGGGTGTTTGAAGCTAAGAAATGGATGAGAAGAGAACAAATTTTTCGCAATTCTGCTGCTCCAAACGCTTATCCAGAATGGCCTAGTGAGAAAATACCCATACCGTTGTAATCGAACGAGTTTCTGCATTCAGTTACAATAGGAATTTTTGGGTTAGGTCAATCCGTTCGCGAGATATGCGAGTTTGAAGCTAAGAAATGGCTGTGAAGACAACAAATCTTTCGCAATTCTGCTGCTACAAACGCTTAACCAGAATGGGCTAGGGAGAAAATACCCATACCGTTGTAATCGGGTGAGTTTCTACTTTCAGGTGCAATAGGAATTTTTGGGTTAGGTCAATCCGTTCGCGAGATATGGGAGTTTGAAGCTAAGAAATGGTTGAGATGACAACAAATTTGTCGCACTTCTGCTGCTCCAGCGCTTAACAAGAATGGCCTAGGGAAAAAATACGCATAAAGTTGTAATCGGGCGAGTTTCTACTTTCAGACGCACCTGGAATTTTTGGGTTTGGTCAATCCGTTCGCGAGATATGGGACTTTGAAGCTAAGAAATGGTTGAGAAGACAACAAATTTTTCGCACTTCTGCTGCTCCAATCGCTTAACCAGAATGGCCTAGGGGAAAAATACACGCACCGTTGTAATCGGGCGAGTTTCTACTTTCAAATGCAATAGGAAATTTTGGGCTAGGTCAATCGGTTCGCGAGATATGGGAGTTTGAAGCTAAGAAATGGATGAGAAGAGAACAAATTTTTCGCAATTCTGCTGCTCCAAACGCTTAACCAGAACGGGCTAGGGAGAAAATACATGTACCGTTGTAATCGGGCGAGTGTCTACTTTCAAATGCAATAGGAATTTTTGGGTTAGGTCAATCCGTTCGCGAGATATGGGAGTTTGAAGCTAAGAAATGGTTGACAACAGAATAAATTTTTCGCAATTCTGCTGCTCCAAACGCTTAACCAGAATGGCCTAGGGAAAAAATACGCATACAGTTGTAATCGGGCGAGTTTCTACTTTCAGACGCTGCAGGAATTTTTGGGTTAGGTCAATCCGTTCGCGAGATATGGAAGTTTGAAGCCAAGAAATGGTAGAGAAGGCAAAAAATTTTTCGCAATTTTACTGCTCCAAAGGCTTAACCAGAATGGCCTAGGGAAAAAATACGCATACAGTTGTAATCGGACGAGTTTCTACTTACAGATCCAATAGGAATTTTTGGGTTAGGTCAATCCGTTCACGAGATATGGGAGTTTGAAGCTAAGAAATGGATGAGAAGAGAACAAATTTTTCACAATTCTGCTGCTCCAAACGCTTATCCAGAATGGCCTAGGGAAAAAATACGCATACCGTTGTAATCGGGCGAGTTTCTACTTTCAGGTGCAATAGGAATTTTTTGGTTAGGTCAATCCGTTCGCGACATATGGGAGTTTGAAGGTAAGAAATGGTTCAGAAGACAACAAATTCTTCGCAATTCTGCTGCTCCAAACGCTTAACCAGAATGGTCAAGGGAAAATATACACATACCGTTGTAATCGGGCGAGTTTCTACTTTCAGGTGCAATAGGAATTTTTGGGTTAGGTCAATCCGTTCGCGAGATATGGGAGTTTGAAGCTAAGAAATGGTTGAGAAGACAACAAATTTGTCGCACTTCTGCTGCTCCAGCGCTTAACCAGAATGGCCTAGGGAAAAAATACGCATAAAGTTGTAATCGGGCGAGTTTCTACTTTCAGACGTAGCACGAATTTCTGGGTTTGGTCAATCCGTTCGCGAGATATGGGAGTTTGAAGCCAAGAAATGGTTGAGAAGGCAAAAAATTTTTCGCAACTCTGCTTCTCCAAACGCTTAGCCAGAATGGCCTAGGGAAAAAATACCCATACCGTTGTAATCGGGCGAGTTTCTACTTTCAGACGCAGCAGGAATTTTTCGGTTTGGTCAATCCGTTCGCGAGATATGGGAGTTTGAAGCTACGAAATGGTTGAGAAGACAACAAATTTGTCGCACTTCTGCTGCTCCAGCGCTTAACCAGAATGGCCTAGGGAAAAAATACACGTACCGTTGTAATCGGGCGAGTTTCTACTTTCAAATGCAATAGGAATTTTTGGGTTAGGTCAATCCGTTCGCGAGATATGGGAGTTTGAAGCTAAGAAATGGATGAAAAGAGAACAAATTTTTCGCAATTCTGCTGCTCCAAACGCTTATCCAGAATGGCCTAGGGAAAAAATACCCATACCGTTGTAATCGAACGAGTTTCTACTTTCAGTTACAATAGGAATTTTTGGGTCAGGTCAATCCGTTCGCGAGATATGGGACTTTGAAGCTAAGAAATGGTTGACAAGACAAAAAATTTTTCGCACTTCTGCTGCTCCAATCGCTTAACCAGAATTGCCTAGGGAAAAAATACGCATACCGTTGTAATCGGGCGAGTTTCTATTTTCAGACGCAGCAGGAATTTTTGGGTTTGGTCAATCCGTTCGCGAGACATGGGACCTTGAAGCTAAGAAATGGCTGAGAAGACAACAAATCTTTCGCAATTCTGCTGCTACAAACGCTTAACCAGAATGGGCTAGGGAGAAAATTCACATACCGTTGTAATCGGGCGAGTTTCTACTTTCAGGCGCAACAGGAATTTTTGGGTTAAGTCAATCCGTTCGCGAGATATGGGAGTTTGAAGCTAAGAAATGGTTGAGAAGACAACAAATTTGTCGCACTTCTGCTGCTCCAGCGCTTAACCAGAATGGCCTAGGGAAAAAATACCCATAACGTTGTAATCGGGCGAGTTTCTACTTTCAAATGCAAGGAAATTTTGGGTCAGGTCAATCCGTTCGCGAGATATGGGAGATTGAAGCTAAGAAATGGATGAGAAGAGAACAAATTTTTCGCAATTCTGCTGCTGCAAACGCTTATCCAGAATGGCCTAGGGAAATAATACCCATACCGTTGTAATCGAACGAGTTTCTACTTTCAGTTACAATAGGAATTTTTGGGTTAGGTCAATCCGTTCGCGAGATATGAGACTTTGAAGCTAAGAAATGGTTGACAAGACAACAAATTTTTCGCACTTCTGCTGCTCCAATCGCTTAACCAGAATGGCCTAGGGGAAAAATACACGTACCCTTGTAATCGGGCGAGTTTCTACTTTCAAATGCAATAGGAAATTTTGGGTTAGGTCAATCCGTTCGCGAGATATGGGAGTTTGAAGCTAAGAAATGGATGAGAAGAGAACAAATTTTTCGCAATTCTACTGCTCCAAACGCTTATCCAGAATGGCCTAGGGAAAAAATACCCATACCGTTGTAATCGAACGAGTTTCTAGTTTCAGTTACAATAGGAATTTTTGGGTTAAGTCAATCCGTTCGCGAGATATGGGACCTTTAAGCTAAGAAATGGTTGAGAAGACAACAAATTTTTCGCACTTCTGCTGCTCCAATCGCTTAACCAGAATGGCCTAGGGGAAAAACACACATACCGTTGTAATCGGGCGAGTTTCTACTTTCAAATGCAATAGGAAATTTTGGGTTAGGTCAATCCGTTCGCGAGATATGCGAGTTTGAAGCTAAGAAATGGATGAGAAGAGAACAAATTTTTCGCAATTCTGCTGCTCCAAACGCTTATCCAGAATGGCCTAGGGAAAAAATACCCATACCGTTGTAATCGAACGAGTTTCTACTTTTAGTTAGAATAGGAATTTTTGGGATAGGTCAATCCGTTCGCGAGATATGGGACTTTGAATCTAAGAAATGGTTGACAAGACAAAAAATTTTTCGCACTTCTGCTGCTCCAATCGCTTAACCAGAATGGCCTAGGGAAAAAATACGCATACCGTTGTAATCGGGCGAGTTTCTATTTTCAGACGCAGCAGGAATTTTTGGGTTTGGTCAATCCGTTCGCGAGACATGGGACCTTGAAGCTAAGAAATGGTTGAGAAGACAACAAATCTTTCGCAATTCTGCTGCTCCAAACGCTTAACCAGAATGGTCTAGGGAAAAAATTCACATACCGTTGTAATCGGGCGAGTTTCTACTTTCAGACGCAACAGGAATTTTTGGGTTAGGTCAATCCGATCGCGAGATATGGGAGTTTGAAGCCAAGAAATGGTTGAGAAGGCAAAAAATTTTTCGCAATTCTGCTGCTCCAAACGCTTAGCCAGAATGGCCTAGGGAAAAAATACGCATAAGTTTGTAATCGGGCGAGTTTCTACTTTCAGACGCAGCAGGAATTTTTGGATTTGGTCAATCCGTTCGCGAGATATGGGACTTTGAAGCTAAGAAATGGTTGAGAAGACAACAAATTTTTCGCACTTCTGCTGATCCAATCGCTTAACCAGAATGGCCTAGGGAAAAAATACACGTACCGTTGTAATCGGGCGAGTTTCTTCTTTCAAATGCAATAGGAATTTTTGGGTTAGGTCAATCCGTTCGCGAGACATGGGAGTTTGGAGCTAAGAAATGAATGAAAAGAGAAAAAATTTTTCGCAATTCTGCTGCTCCAAACGCTTATCCAGAATGCCCTAGGGAAAAAATACCCATACCGTTGTAATCGAACGAGTTTCTACTTTCAGTTACAATAGGAATTTTTGGGTCAGGTCAATCCGTTCGCGAGATATGGGACTTTGAAGCTAAGAAATGGTTGACAAGACAAAAAATTTTTCGCACTTCTGCTGCTCCAATCGCTTAACCAGAATTGCCTAGGAAAAAAATACGCATACCGTTGTAATCGGGCGAGTTTCTATTTTCAGACGCAGCAGGAATTTTTGGGTTTGGTCAATCCGTTCGCGAGACATGGGACCTTGAAGCTAAGAAATGGCTGAGAAGACAACAAATCTTTCGCAATTCTGCTGCTACAAACGCTTAACCAGAATGGGCTAGGGAGAAAATTCACATACCGTTGTAATCGGGCGAGTTTCTACTTTCAAATGCAATAAGAAATTTTGGGCTAGGTCAATCCGTTCGCGAGATATGGGAGTTTGAAGCTAAGAAATGGATGAGAAGAGAACAAATTTTTCGCAATTCTGCTGCTCCAAACGCTTAACCAGAACGGGCTAGGGAGAAAATACATGTAACGTTGTAATCGGGCGGGTTTCTACTTTCAAATGCAATAGGAAATTTTGGTTTAGGTCAATCCGTTCGCGAGATATGGGAGTTTGAAGCTAAGAAATGGTTGAGAAGGCAAAAAATTTTTCGCAATTCTGCTGCTACAAACGCTTATCCAGAATGGCCTAGGGAAAAAATAACCATACCGTTGTAATCGAACGAGTTTCTACTTTCAGCTATAATAGGAATTTTTGCGTTAGGTCAATCCGTTCGCGAGATATGGGACTTTCAAGCTAAGAAATGGTTGCCAAGACAACAAATTTTTCGCACTTCTGCTGCTCCAATCGCTTAACCAGAATGGCCTAGGGAAAAAATACGCATACCGTTGTAATCGGGCGAGTTTCTATTTTCAGACGCAGCAGGAATTTTTGGGTTTGGTCAATCCGTTCGCGAGACATGGGACCTTGAAGCTAAGAAATGGTTGAGAAGACAACAAATCTTTCGCAATTCTGCTGCTACAAACGCTTAACCAGAATGTGCTAGGGAGAAAATTCACATACCGTTGTAATCGGGCGAGTTTCTACTTTCAGACGCAACAGGAATTTTTGGGTTAGGTCAATCCGTTCGCGAGATATGGGAGTTTGAAGTCAAGAAATGGTTGAGAAGGTAAAAAATTTTTCGCAATTCTGCTGCTCCAAACGCTTAACCTGAATGGCCTAGGGAAAAAATACCCATACCTTTGTAATCGGGTGAGTTTCTACTTTCAATTGCAATAGGAATTTTTGGGTTAGGTCAATCCGTTCGCGCGATATGGGAGTTTGAAGCTAAGAAATGGTTGAGAAGACAACAAATTTGTCGCACTTCTGCTGCTCCAGCGCTTAACCAAAATGGCCTAGGGAAAAAATACGCATAAGGTTGTAATCGGGCGAGTTTCTACTTTCAGACGCAGCAGGAATTTTTGGATTTGGTCAATCCGTTCGCGAGATATGGGACTTTGAAGCTAAGAAATGGTTGAGAAGACAACAAATTTTTCGCACTTCTGCTGATCCAATCGCTTAACCAGAATGGCCTAGGGGAAAAATACACGTACCGTTGTAATCGGGCGAGTTTCTACTTTCAAATGCAATAGGAATTTTTGGGTTAGGTCAATCCGTTCGCGAGATATGGGAGTTTGAAGCTAAGAAATGGATGAAAAGAGAACAAATTTTTCGCATTTCTGCTGCTCCAAACGCTTATGCAGAATGGCCTAGGGAAAAAATACCCATACCGTTGTAATCGAACGAGTTTCTACTTTCAGTTACAATAGGAATTTTTGGGTCAGGTCAATCCGTTCGCGAGATATGGGACTTTGAAGCTAAGAAATGGTTGACAAGACAAAAAATTTTTCGCACTTCTGCTGCTCCAATCGCTTAACCAGAATTGCCTAGGGAAAAAATACGCATACCGTTGTAATCGGGCGAGTTTCTATTTTCAGACGCAGCAGGAATTTTTGGGTTTGGTCAATCCGTTCGCGAGACATGGGACCTTGAAGCTAAGAAATGGCTGAGAAGACAACAAATCTTTCGCAATTCTGCTGCTACAAACGCTTAACCAGAATGGGCTAGGGAGAAAATACGCATAAAGTTGTAATCGGGCGAGTTTCTACTTTCAGACGCACCAGGAATTTTTGGGTTTGGTCAATCCGTTCGCGAGATATGGGACTTTGAAACTAAGGAATGGTTGAGAAGACAACAAATTTTTCGCACTTCTGCTGCTCCAATCGCTTAACCAGAATGGCCTAGGGGAAAAATACACGTACCGTTGTAATCGGGCGAGTTTCTACTTTCAAATGCAATAGGAAATTTTGGGCTAGGTCAATCCGTTCGCGAGATATGGGAGTTTGAAGCCAAGAAATGGTTGAGAAGGCAAAAAATTTTTCGCAATTCTGCTGCTCCAAACGCTTAACCTGAATGGCCTAGGGAAAAAATACCCATACCGTTGTAATCGGGTGACTTTCTACTTTCAGATGCAATAGGAATTTTTGGGTTAGGTCTATCCGTTCGCGAGATCTGGGAGTTTGAAGCTAAGAAATGGTTGAGAAGACAACAAATTTGTCGCACTTCTGCTGCTCCAGCGCTTAACCAGAATGGCCTAGGGAAAAAATACGCATAAAGTTGTAATCGGGCGAGTTTCTACTTTCAGACGCACCAGGAATTTTTGGGTTTGGTCAATCCGTTCGCGAGATATGAGACTTTGAAGCTAAGGAATGGTTGAGAAGACAACAAATTTTTCGCACTTCTGCTGCTCCAATCGCTTAACCAGAATGGCCTAGGGGAAAAATACACGTACCGTTGTAATCGGGCGAGTTTCTACTTTCAAATGCAATAGGAAATTTTGGGCTAGGTCAATCCGTTCGCGAGATATGGGAGTTTGAAGCTAAGACATGGATGAGAAGAGAACAAATTTTTCGCAATTCTGCTGCTCCAAACGCTTAACCAGAACGGGCTAGGGAGAAAATACATGTACCGTTGTAATCGGGCGAGTTTCTACTTTCAAATGCAATAGGAAATTTTGGTTTAGGTCAATCCGTTCGCGAGATATGGGAGTTTGAAGCTAAGAAATGGTTTAGAAGACAACAAATTTTTCGCACTTCTTCTGATCCAATCGCTTAACCAGAATGGCCTAGGGGAAAAATACACTTACCGTTGTAATCGGCCGAGTTTCTACTTTCAAATGCAATAGGAATTTTTGGGTTAGGTCAATCCGTTCGCGAGATATGGGAGTTTGAAGCTAAGAAATGGATGAAAAGAGAACAAATTTTTCGCAATTCTGCTGCTCCAAACGCTTATCCAGAATGGCCTAGGGAAAAAATACCCATACCGTTGTAATCGAACGAGTTTCTACTTTCAGTTACAATAGGAATTTTTGGGTCAGGTCAATCCGTTCGCGAGATATGGGACTTTGAAGCTAAGAAATGGTTGACAAGACAAAAAATTTTTCGCACTTCTGCTGCTCCAATCGCTTAACCAGAATTGCCTAGGGAAAAAATACGCATACCGTTGAAATCGGGCGAGTTTCTATTTTCAGACGCAGCAGGAATTTTTGGGTTTGGTCAATCCGTTCGCGAGACATGGGACCTTGAAACTAAGAAATGGCTGAGAAGACAACAAATCTTTCGCAATTCTGCTGCTACAAACGCTTAACCAGAATGAGCTAGGGAGAAAATTCACATACCGTTGTAATCGGGCGAGTTTCTACTTTCAGGCGCAACAGGAATTTTTGGGTTAAGTCAATCCGTTCGCGAGATATGGGAGTTTGAAGCTAAGAAATGGTTGAGAAGACAACAAATTTTTCGCACTTCTGCTGCTCCAAACGCTTATCCAGAATGGCCTAGGGAAAAAATACCCATACCGTTGTAATCGAACGAGTTTCTACTTTGAGTTACAATAGGAAATTTTGGGCTAGGTCAATCCGTTCGCGAGATATGGTAGTTTGAAGCTAAGAAATGGATGAGAAGAGAACAAATTTTTCGCAATTCTGCTGCTCCAAACGCTTAACCAGAACGGGCTAGGGAGAAAATACATGTACCGTTGTAATCGGGCGAGTTTCTACTTTCAAATGCAATAGGAAATTTTGGTTTAGGTAAATCCGTTCGCGAGATATGGGAGTTTGAAGCTAAGAAATGGATGAGAAGAGAACAAATTTTTCGCAATTCTGCTGCTCCAAACGCTTATCCAGAATGGCCTAGGGAAAAAATAACCATACCGTTGTAATCGAACGAGTTTCTACTTTCAGCTATAATAGGAATTTTTGGGTTAGGTCAATCCGTTCGCGAGATATGGGACTTTCAACCTAAGAAATGGTTGACAAGACAACAAATTTTTCGCACTTCTGCTGCTCCAATCGCTTAACCAGAATGGCCTAGGGAAAAAATACGCATACCGTTGTAATCGGGCGAGTTTCTATTTTCAGACGCAGCAGGAATTTTTGGGTTTGGTCAATCCGTTCGCGAGACATGGGACCTTGAAGCTAAGAAATGGTTGAGAAGACAACAAATCTTTCGCAATTCTGCTGCTACAAACGCTTAACCAGAATGTGCTAGGGAGAAAATTCACATACCGTTGTAATCGGGCGAGTTTCTACTTTCAGACGCAACAGGAATTTTTGGGTTAGGTCAATCCGTTCGCGAGATATGGGAGTTTGAAGTCAAGAAATGGTTGAGAAGGCAAAAAATTTTTCGCAATTCTGCTGCTCCAAACGCTTAACCTGAATGGCCTAGGGAAAAAATACCCATACCGTTGAAATCGGGTGAGTTTCTACTTTCAAGTGCAATAGGAATTTTTGGGTTAGGTCAATCCGTTCGCGAGATATGGGAGTTTGAAACTAAGAAATGGTTGAGAAGACAACAAATTTGTCGCACTTCTGCTGCTCCAGCGCTTAACCAAAATGGCCTAGGGAAAAAATACGCATAAAGTTGTAATCGGGCGAGTTTCTATTTTCAGACGCAGCAGGAATTTTTGGGTTTGGTCAATCCGTTCGCGAGACATGGGACCTTGAAACTAAGAAATGGCTGAGAAGACAACAAATCTTTCGCAATTCTGCTGCTACAAACGCTTAACCAGAATGAGCTAGGGAGAAAATTCACATACCGTTGTAATCGGGCGAGTTTCTACTTTCAGACGCAACAGGAATTTTTGGGTTAGGTCAATCCGTTCGCGAGATATGGGAGTTTGAAGTCAAGAAATGGTTGAGAAGACAACAAATTTTTCGCACTTCTGCTGATCCAATCGCTTAGCCAGAATGGCCTAGGGGAAAAATACACTTACCGTTGTAATCGGGCGAGTTTCTACTTTCAAATGCAATAGGAATTTTTGGGTTAGGTCAATCCGTTCGCCAGATATGGGAGTTTGAAGCTAAGAAATGGATGAAAAGAGAACAAATTTTTCGCAATTCTGCTGCTCCAAACGCTTATCCAGAATGGCCTAGGGAAAAAATACCCATACCGTTGTAATCGAACGAGTTTCTACTTTCAGTTACAGTAGGAAATTTTGGGCTAGGTTAATCCGTTCGCGAGATATGGTAGTTTGAAGCTAAGAAATGGATGAGAAGAGAACAAATTTTTCGCAATTCTGCTGCTCCAAACGCTTAACCAGAACGGGCTAGGGAGTAAATACATGTACCGTTGTAATCGGGCGAGTTTCTACTTTCAAATGCAATAGGAAATTTTGGTTTAGGTAAATCCGTTCGCGAGATATGGGAGTATGAAGCTAAGAAATGGATGAGAAGAGAACAAATTTTTCGCAATTCTGCTGCTCCAAACGCTTATCCAGAATGGCCTAGGGAAAAAATAACCATACCGTTGTAATCGAACGAGTTTCTACTTTCAGCTATAACAGGAATTTTTGGGTTAGGTCAATCCGTTCGCGAGATATGGGACTTTCAACCTAAGAAATGGTTGACAAGACAACAAATTTTTCGCACTTCTGCTGCTCCAATCGCTTAACCAGAATGGCCTAGGGAAAAAATACGCATACCGTTGTAATCGGGCGAGTTTCTATTTTCAGACGCAGCAGGAATTTTTGGTTTTGGTCAATCCGTTCGCGAGACATGGGACCTTGAAGCTAAGAAATGGTTGAGAAGACAACAAATCTTTCGCAATTCTGCTGCTACAGACGCTTAACCAGAATGTGCTAGGGAGAAAATTCACATACCGTTGTAATCGGGCGAGTTTCTACTTTCAGACGCAACAGGAATTTTTGGGTTAGGTCAATCCGTTCGCGAGATATGGGAGTTTGAAGTCAAGAAATGGTTGAGAAGGCAAAAAATTTTTCGCAATTCTGCTGCTCCAAACGCTTAACCTGAATGGCCTAGGGAAAAAATACCCATACCGTTGAAATCGGGTGAGTTTCTACTTTCAAGTGCAATAGGAATTTTTGGTTTTGGTCAATCCGTTCGCGAGACATGGGACCTTGAAGCTAAGAAATGGTTGAGAAGACAACAAATTTTTCGCACTTCTGCTGCTCCAATCGCTTAACCAAAATGGCCTAGGGAAAAAATACGCATAAAGTTGTAATCGGGCGAGTTTCTACTTTCAGACGCAGCAGTAATTTTTGGGTTTGGTCAATCCGTTCGCGAGATATGGGACTTTGAAGCTAAGAAATGGTTGAGAAGACAACAAATTTTTCGCACTTCTGCTGCTCCAATCGCTTAACCAGAATGGCCTAGGGGAAAAATACACGTACCGTTGTAATCGGGCGAGTTTCTACTTTCAAATGCAATAGGAAATTTTGGGTCAGGTCAATCCGTTCGCGAGATATGGGAGTTTGAAGCTAAGAAATGGATGAGAAGAGAACAAATTTTTCGCAATTCTGCTGCTCCAAACGCTTATCCAGAATGGCCTAGGGAAATAATACCCATACCGTTGTAATCGAACGAGTTTCTACTTTCAGTTACAATAGGAATTTTTGGGTTAGGTCAATCCGTTCGCGAGATATGAGACTTTGAAGCTAAGAAATGGTTGACAAGACAACAAATTTTTCGCACTTCCGCTGCTCCAATCGCTTAACCAGAATGGCCAAGGGGAAAAATACACGTACCCTTGTAATCGGGCGAGTTTCTACTTTCAAATGCAATAGGAAATTTTGGGTTAGGTCAATCCGTTCGCGAGATATGGGAGTTTGAAGCTAAGAAATGGATGAGAAGAGAACAAATTTTTCGCAATTCTACTGCTCCAATCGCTTAACCAGAATGGCCTAGGGGAAAAATACACATACCGTTGTAATCGGGCGAGTTTCTACTTTCAAATGCAATAGGAAATTTGGGGTTAGGTCAATCCGTTCGCGAGATATGCGAGTTTGAAGCTAAGAAATGGATGAGAAGAGAACAAATTTTTCGCAATTCTGCTGCTCCAAACGCGTATCCAGAATGGCCTAGGGAAAAAATACCCATACCGTTGTAATCGAACGAGTTTCTACTTTCAGTTACAATAGGAATTTTTGGGTTAGGTCAATCCGTTCGCGAGATATGGGACTTTGAAGCTAAGAAATGGTTGACAAGACAAAAAATTTTTCGCACTTCTGCTGCTCCAATCGCTTAACCAGAATGGCCTAGGGAAAAAATACGCATACCGTTGTAATCGGGCGAGTTTCTGTTTTCAGACGCAGCAGGAATTTTTGGGTTTGGTCAATCCGTTCGCGAGACATGGGACCTTGAAGCTAAGAAATGGCTGAGAAGACAACAAATCTTTCGCAATTCTGCTGCTACAAACGCTTAACCAGAATGGGCTAGGGAGAAAATTCACATACCGTTGTAATCGGGCGAGTTTCTACTTTCAGACGCAACAGGAATTTTTGGGTTAAGTCAATCCGTTCGCGAGATATGGGAGTTTGAAGCCAAGAAATGGTTGAGAAGGCAAAAAATTTTTCGCAATTCTGCTGCTCCAAACGCTTAACCTGAATGGCCTAGGGAAAAAATACCCATACCGTTGTAATCGGGTGAGTTTCTACTTTCAGGTGCAATAGGAATTTTTGGGTTAGGTCAATCCGTTCGCGAGATATGGGAGTTTGAAGCTAAGAAATGGATGAGAAGAGAACAAATTTTTCGCAATTCTGCTGCTCCAAACGCTTATCCAGAATGGCCTAGGGAAAAAATAACCATACCGTTGTAATCGAACGAGTTTCTACTTTCAGCTACAATAGGAATTTTTGGCTTAGGTCAATCCGTTCGCGAGATATGGGACTTTCAAGCTAAGAATTGGTTGACAAGACAACAAATTTTTCGCACTTCTGCTGCTCCAATCGCTTAACCAGAATGGCCTAGGGAAAAAATACGCATACCGTTGTAATCGGGCGAGTTTCTATTTTCAGACGCAACAGGAATTACTGGGTTTGGTCAATCCGTTCGCGAGACATGGGACCTTGAAGCTAAGAAATGGTTGAGAAGACAACAAATCTTTCGCAATTCTGCTGCTCCAAACGCTTAGCCAGAATGGCCTAGGGGAAAAATACACGTACCGTTGTAATCGGGCGAGTTTCTACTTTCAAATGCAATAGGAATTTTTGGGTTAGGTCAATCCGTTCGCGAGATATGGGAGTTTGAAGCTAAGAAATGGATGAGAAGAGAACAAATTTTTCGCAATTCTGCTGCTCCAAACGCTTATCCAGAATGGCCTAGGGAAAAAATACCCATACCGTTGTAATCGAACGAGTTTCTAATTTCAGTTACAATAGGAATTTTTGGGTCAGGTCAATCCGTTCGCGAGATATGGGACTTTGGAGCTAAGAAATGGTTGACAAGACAAAAAATTTTTCGCAATTCTGCTGCTCCAATCGCTTAACCAGAATTGCCTAGGGAAAAAATACGCATACCGTTGTAATCGGGCGAGTTTCTATTTTCAGACGCAGCAGGAATTTTTGGGTTTGGTCAATCCGTTCCCGAGACATGGGACCTTGAAGCTAAGAAATGGCTGAGAAGACAACAAATCTTTCGCAATTCTGCTGCTACAAACGCTTAACCAGAATGGGCTAGGGAGAAAATTCACATACCGTTGTAATCGGGCGAGTTTCTACTTTCAGGCGCAACAGGAATTTTTGGGTTAAGTCAATCCGTTCGCGAGATATGGGAGTTTGAAGCCAAGAAATGGTTGAGAAGGCAAAAAATTTTTCGCAATTCTGCTGCTCCAAACGCTTAACCTGAATGGCCTAGGGAAAAAATACCCATACCGTTGTAATCGGGTGATTTTCTACTTTCAGGTGCAATAGGGATTTTTGGGTTAGGTCAATCCGTTCGCGAGATATGGGAGTTTGAAGCTAAGAAATGGTTGAGAAGACAACAAATTTGTCGCACTTCTGCTGCTCCAGCGCTTAACCAAAATGGCCTAGGGAAAAAATACGCATAAGGTTGTAATCGGGCGAGTTTCTACTTTCAGAAGCAGCAGGAATTTTTGGATTTGGTCAATCCGTTCGCGAGATATGGGACTTTGAAGCTAAGAAATGGTTGAGAAGACAACAAATTTTTCGCACTTCTGCTGATCCAATCGCTTAACCAGAATGGCCTAGGGGAAAAATACACGTACCGTTGTAATCGGGCGAGTTTCTACTTTCAAATGCAATAGGAATTTTTGGGTTAGGTCAATCCGTTCGCGAGATATGGGAGTTTGAAGCTAAGAAATGGATGAAAAGAGAACAAATTTTTCGCATTTCTGCTGCTCCAAACGCTTATCCAGAATGGCCTAGGGAAAAAATACCCATACCGTTGTAATCGAACGAGTTTCTACTTTCAGTTACAATAGGAATTTTTGGGTCAGGTCAATCCGTTCGCGAGATGTGGGACTTTGAAGCTAAGAAATGGTTGACAAGACAAAAAATTTTTCGCACTTCTGCTGCTCCAATCGCTTAACCAGAATTGCCTAGGGAAAAAATACGCATACCGTTGTAATCGGGCGAGTTCCTATTTTCAGACGCAGCAGGAATTTTTGGGTTTGGTCAATCCGTTCGCGAGACATGGGACCTTGAAGCTAAGAAATGGCTGAGAAGACAACAAATCTTTCGCAATTCTGCTGCTACAAACGCTTAACCAGAATGGGCTAGGGAGAAAATACGCATAAAGTTGTAATCGGGCGAGTTTCTACTTTCAGACGCACCAGGAATTTTTGGGTTTGGTCAATCCGTTCGCGAGATATGGGACTTTGAAGCTAAGGAATGGTTGAGAAGACAACAAATTTTTCACACTTCTGCTGCTCCAATCGCTTAACCAGAATGGCCTAGGGGAAAAATACACGTACCGTTGTAATCGGGCGAGTTTCTACTTTCAAATGCAATAGGAAATTTTGGGCTAGGTCAATCCGTTCGCGAGATATGGGAGTTTGAAGCTAAGAAATGGTTGAGAAGACAACAAATTTGTCGCACTTCTGCTGCTCCAGCGCTTAACCTGAATGGCCTAGGGAAAAAATACGCATAAGGTTGTAATCGGGCGAGTTTCTACTTTCAGACGCAGCAGGAATTTTTGGATTCGGTCAATCCGTTCGCGAGATATGGGACTTTGAAGCTAAGAAATGGTTGAGAAGACAACAAATTTTTCGCACTTCTGCTGATCCAATCGCTTAACCAGAATGGCCTAGGGGAAAAATACACGTACCGTTGTAATCGGGCGAGTTTCTACTTTCAAATGCAATAGGAATTTTTGGGTTAGGTCAATCCGTTCGCGAGATATGGGAGTTTGAAGCTAAGAAATGGATGAAAAGAGAACAAATTTTTCGCAATTCTGCTGCTCCAAACGCTTAACCAGAATGGCCTAGGGAAAAAATACGCATACCGTTGTAATCGGGCGAGTTTCTACTTTCAGACGCAGCAGGAATTTTTGGGTTTGGTCAATCCGTTCGCGAGAAATGGGACCTTGAAGCTAAGAAATGGTTGAGAAGACAACAAATCTTTCGCAATTCTGCTGCTACAAACGCTTAACCAGAATGGGCTAGGGAGAAAATTCACATACCTTTGTAATCGGGCGAGTTTCTACTTTCAGGCGCACCGGGAATTTTTGGGTTAGGTAAATCGGTTCGCGAGATATGGGAGTTTGAAGCCAAGAAATGGTTGAGAAGGCAAAAAATTTTTCGCGATTCTGCTGCTCCAAACGCTTAACCTGAATGGCCTAGGGAAAAAATGCCCATACCGTTGTAATCGGGTGAGTTTCTACTTTCAGGTGCAATAGGAATTTTTGAGTTAGGTCAATCCGTTCGCGAGATATGGGAGTTTGAAGCTAAGAAATGGTTGAGAACACAACAAATTTGTCGCACTTCTGCTGCTCCAGCGCTTAACCAGAATGGCCTAGGGAAAAAATACGCATAAATTTGTAATCGGGCGAGTTTCTACTTTCAGACGCACCAGGAATTTTTGGGTTTGGTCAATCCGTTCGCGAGATATGGGACTTTGAAGCTAAGAAACGGTTGAGAAGACAACAAATTTTTCGCACTTCTGCTGCTCCAATCGCTAAACCAGAATGGCCTAGGGTAAAAATACACGTACCGTTGTAATCGGGCGAGTTTCTACTTTCAAATGCTATAGGAAATTTTGGGCTAGGTCAATCGGTTCGCGAGATATGGGAGTTTGAAGCTAAGAAATGGATGAGAAGAGAACAAATTTTTCGCAATTCTGCTGCTCCAAACGCTTAACCAGAACGGGCTAGGGAGAAAATACATGTACCGTTGTAATCGGGCGAGTGTCTACTTTCAAATGCAATAGGAATTTTTGGGTTAGGTCAATCCATTCGCGAGATGTGGGTGTTTGAAGCTAAGAAATGGTTGAGAAGAGAACAAATTTTTCGCAATTCCGCTGCTCCAAACGATTAACCACAGTGGGCTAGGGAAAAAATACGCATACAGTTGTAATCGGGCGAGTTTCTACTTTCAGACGCAGCAGGAATTTTTGGATTCGGTCAATCCGTTCGCGAGATATGGGACTTTGAAGCTAAGAAATGGTTGAGAAGACAACAAATTTTTCGCACTTCTGCTGATCCAATCGCTTAACCAGAATGGCCTAGGGGAAAAATACACGTACCGTTGTAATCGGGCGAGTTTCTACTTTCAAATGCAATAGGAATTTTTGGGTTAGGTCAATCCGTTCGCGAGATATGGGAGTTTGAAGCTAAGAAATGGATGAAAAGAGAACAAATTTTTCGCAATTCTGCTGCTCCAAACGCTTATCCAGAATGGCCGAGGGAAAAAATACCCATGCCGTTGTAATCGAACGAGTTTCTAATTTCAGTTACAATAGGAATTTTTGGGTCAGGTCAATCCGTTCGCGAGATATGGGACTTTGAAGCTAAGAAATGGTTGACAAGACAAAAAATTTTTCGCACTTCTGCTGCTCCAATCGCTTAACCAGAATTGCCTAGGGAAAAAATACGCATACCGTTGTAATCGGGCGAGTTTCTATTTTCAGACGCAGCAGGAATTTTTGGGTTTGGTCAATCCGTTCGGGAGACATGGGACCTTGAAGCTAAGAAATGGCTGAGAAGACAACAAATCTTTCGCAATTCTGCTGCTACAAACGCTTAACCAGAATGGGCTAGGGAGAAAATTCACATACCGTTGTAATCGGGCGAGTATCTACTTTCAGGCGCACCAGGAATTTTTGGGTTAGGTAAATCCGTTCGCGAGATATGGGAGTTTGAAGCCAAGAAATGGTTGAGAAGGCAAAAAATTTTTCGCGATTCTGCTGCTCCAAACGCTTAACCTGAATGGCCTAGGGAAAAAATACACGTACCGTTGTAATCGGGCGAGTTTCTACTTTCAAATGCTATAGGAAATTTTGGGCTAGGTCAATCGGTTCGCGAGATATGGGAGTTTGAAGCTAAGAAATGGATGAGAAGAGAACAAATTTTTCGCAATTCTGCTGCTCCAAACGCTTAACCAGAACGGGCTAGGGAGAAAATACATGTACCGTTGTAATCGGGCGAGTGTCTACTTTCAAATGCAATAGGAATTTTTGGGTTAGGTCAATCCATTCGCGAGATATGGGTGTTTGAAGCTAAGAAATGGTTGAGAAGAGAACAAATTTTTCGCAATTCCGCTGCTCCAAACGATTAACCACAATGGGCTAGGGAAAAAATACGCATACAGTTGTAATCGGGCGAGTTTCTACTTTCAGACGCTGCAGGAATTTTTGGGTTTGGTCAATCCGTTCGCGAGATATGGAAGTTTGAAGCTAAGAAATGTTTGTTGAAGCTAGGAAGGGAACAAATTTTTCGCAATTCTGTAGCTCCAAACGCTTAACCAGAGTTACCCAGGGAAAAAATACGCATACCGTTGTAATCGAACGAGTTTCTACTTTCAGTTACAATAGGAATTTTTGGGTTAGGTCATTCCGTTCGCGAGATATGGGACTTTGAAGCTAAGAAATGGTTGACAAGACAACAAATTTTTGGGTTAGGTCAATCCGTTCTCAAGATATGGGAGTTTGAAGCTAAGAAATGTTTGACAAGAAAACAAATTTTTCGCACTTCTGCTGCTCCAATCGCTTAACCAGAATGGCCTAGGGGAAAAATACACCTACCGTTGTAATCGGGCGAGTTTCTACATTCAAATGCAATAGGAATCTTTTGGGTTAGGTCAATCCGTTCGCGTGATATGGGAGTTTGAAGCTAAGAAATGGTTGAGAAGAGAACAAATTTTTCGCAGTTTTGCTGCTCCAAACGCTTAACCAGAATGGCCTAGGGAAAAAATACGCATACATTTGTAATCGGGCGAGTTTCTACTTTCAGACGCAGCAGGAATTTTTGGATTCGGTCAATCCGTTCGCGAGATATGGGACTTTGAAGCTAAGAAATGGTTGAGAAGACAACAAATTTTTCGCACTTCTGCTGATCCAATCGCTTAACCAGAATGGCCTAGGGGAAAAATACACGTACCGTTGTAATCGGGCGAGTTTCTACTTTCAAATGCAATAGGAATTTTTGGGTTAGGTCAATCCGTTCGCGAGATATGGGAGTTTGAAGCTAAGAAATGGATGAAAAGAGAACAAATTTTTCGCAATTCTGCTGCTCCAAACGCTTAACCAGAATGGCCTAGGGAAAAAATACGCATACCGTTGTAATCGGGCGAGTTTCTACTTTCAGACGCAGCAGGAATTTTTGGGTTTGGTCAATCCGTTCGCGAGACATGGGACCTTGAAGCTAAGAAATGGTTGAGAAGACAACAAATCTTTCGCAATTCTGCTGCTACAAACGCTTAACCAGAATGGGCTAGGGAGAAAATTCACATACCTTTGTAATCGGGCGAGTTTCTACTTTCAGGCGCACCGGGAATTTTTGGGTTAGGTAAATCGGTTCGCGAGATATGGGAGTTTGAAGCCAAGAAATGGTTGAGAAGGCAAAAAATTTTTCGCGATTCTGCTGCTCCAAACGCTTAACCTGAATGGCCTAGGGAAAAAATGCCCATACCGTTGTAATCGGGTGAGTTTCTACTTTCAGGTGCAATAGGAATTTTTGAGTTAGGTCAATCCGTTCGCGAGATATGGGAGTTTGAAGCTAAGAAATGGTTGAGAACACAACAAATTTGTCGCACTTCTGCTGCTCCAGCGCTTAACCAGAATGGCCTAGGGAAAAAATACGCATAAATTTGTAATCGGGCGAGTTTCTACTTTCAGACGCACCAGGAATTTTTGGGTTTGGTCAATCCGTTCGCGAGATATGGGACTTTGAAGCTAAGAAACGGTTGAGAAGACAACAAATTTTTCGCACTTCTGCTGCTCCAATCGCTAAACCAGAATGGCCTAGGGTAAAAATACACGTACCGTTGTAATCGGGCGAGTTTCTACTTTCAAATGCTATAGGAAATTTTGGGCTAGGTCAATCGGTTCGCGAGATATGGGAGTTTGAAGCTAAGAAATGGATGAGAAGAGAACAAATTTTTCGCAATTCTGCTGCTCCAAACGCTTAACCAGAACGGGCTAGGGAGAAAATACATGTACCGTTGTAATCGGGCGAGTGTCTACTTT
The DNA here is from genome assembly GCF_051014685.1 of Ptiloglossa arizonensis. Lineage (NCBI taxonomy): Eukaryota > Metazoa > Arthropoda > Insecta > Hymenoptera > Colletidae > Ptiloglossa > Ptiloglossa arizonensis. Next base: position 128,614 of record NW_027479085.1, read on the forward strand.
CAAATGCAATAGGAATTTTTGGGTTAGGTCAATCCATTCGCGAGATATGGGTGTTTGAAGCTAAGAAATGGTTGAGAAGAGAACAAATTTTTCGCAATTCCGCTGCTCCAAACGATTAACCACAGTGGGCTAGGGAAAAAATACGCATACAGTTGTAATCGGGCGAGTTTCTACTTTCAGACGCAGCAGGAATTTTTGGATTCGGTCAATCCGTTCGCGAGATATGGGACTTTGAAGCTAAGAAATGGTTGAGAAGACAACAAATTTTTCGCACTTCTGCTGATCCAATCGCTTAACCAGAATGGCCTAGGGGAAAAATACACGTACCGTTGTAATCGGGCGAGTTTCTACTTTCAAATGCAATAGGAATTTTTGGGTTAGGTCAATCCGTTCGCGAGATATGGGAGTTTGAAGCTAAGAAATGGATGAAAAGAGAACAAATTTTTCGCAATTCTGCTGCTCCAAACGCTTATCCAGAATGGCCGAGGGAAAAAATACCCATACCGTTGTAATCGAACGAGTTTCTAATTTCAGTTACAATAGGAATTTTTGGGTCAGGTCAATCCGTTCGCGAGATATGGGACTTTGAAGCTAAGAAATGGTTGACAAGACAAAAAATTTTTCGCACTTCTGCTGCTCCAATCGCTTAACCAGAATTGCCTAGGGAAAAAATACGCATACCGTTGTAATCGGGCGAGTTTCTATTTTCAGACGCAGCAGGAATTTTTGGGTTTGGTCAATCCGTTCGGGAGACATGGGACCTTGAAGCTAAGAAATGGCTGAGAAGACAACAAATCTTTCGCAATTCTGCTGCTACAAACGCTTAACCAGAATGGGCTAGGGAGAAAATTCACATACCGTTGTAATCGGGCGAGTATCTACTTTCAGGCGCACCAGGAATTTTTGGGTTAGGTAAATCCGTTCGCGAGATATGGGAGTTTGAAGCCAAGAAATGTTTGAGAAGGCAAAAAATTTTTCGCGATTCTGCTGCTCCAAACGCTTAACCTGAATGGCCTAGGGAAAAAATACACGTACCGTTGTAATCGGGCGAGTTTCTACTTTCAAATGCTATAGGAAATTTTGGGCTAGGTCAATCGGTTCGCGAGATATGGGAGTTTGAAGCTAAGAAATGGATGAGAAGAGAACAAATTTTTCGCAATTCTGCTGCTCCAAACGCTTAACCAGAACGGGCTAGGGAGAAAATACATGTACCGTTGTAATCGGGCGAGTGTCTACTTTCAAATGCAATAGGAATTTTTGGGTTAGGTCAATCCGTTCGCGAGATATGGGGCTTTGAAGCTAAGAAATGGTTGGGAAGGCAAAAAATTTTTCGCAATTGTACTGCTCCAAACGCTTAACCAGAATGGCCTAGGGAAAAAATACACATACCGTTGTAATCGGGCGAGTTTCTACTTTCAGATACAATAGGAATTTTTGGGTTAGATCAATCCGTTCGCGAGATATGGGAGTTTGAAGCCAAGAAATGGTTGAGAAGGCAAAAGATTTTTCGCAATTCTGCTGCTGCAAACGCTTAACCAGAATGGCCTAGGGAAAAAATACACATACCGTTGTAATCGGGCGAGTTTCTACTTTCAGACGCAACAGGAATTTTTGGGTTAGGTCAATCCGTTCGCGAGATATGGGAGTTTGAAGCCAAGAAATGTTTGAGAAGGCAAAAAATTTTGCGCAATTCTGCTGCTCCAATCGCTTAACCAGAATGCCCTAGGGAAAAAATACACATACCGTTGTAATCGGCAGAGTTTCTACTTTCAGATGCAATAGGAATTTTTGGGTTAGGTCAATCCGTTCGCGAGATATGGGAGTTTGAAGCCAAGAAATGGTTGAGAAGGCAACAAATTTTTCGCAATTCTGCTGCCCCAAACGCTTAGCCAGCATGGCCTAGGGAAAAAATACGCATACCGTTGTAATCGGGCGAGTTTCTACTTTCAGTTACAATAGGAATTTTTGGGTTCGGTCAATCCGTTCGCGAGATATGGAACTTTGAAGCTAAGAAATGGTTGACAAGACCACAAATTTTTCGCAATTCTGCTGCTCCAATCGCTTGACCAGAATGCCCTAGGGGAAAAATACACGTACTGCTGTAATCGGGCGAGTTTCTACTTTCAAATGCAATAGGAATTTTTGGGTTAGGACAATCCGTTCGCGAGATATGAGATTTTGAACCTAAGAAATGGTTGAGAAGACAACAAATTTTTCGCAATTCTGCTGCTACAAACGCTTAACCAGAATGGCCTAGGGAAAAAATACGCATACCGTTGTAATCGGGCGAGTTTCTACTTTCAGTTACAATAGGAGTTTTTGGGTTCGGTCAATCCGTTCGCGAGATATGGGACTTTGAAGCTAAGAAATGGTTGAGAAGACAACAAATTTTTCGCAATTCTGCTGCTCCAAACGCTTAACCAGAACGGGCTAGGGAAAAAATGCAAATACCGTTGTAATCGGGCGAGTTTCTACTTTCAGACGCAACACGAATTTTTGGGTTAGGTCAATCCGTTCGCGAGATATGGGAGTTTGAAGCCAAGAAATCTTTGAGAAGGCAAAAAAGTTTGCGCAATTCTGCTGCTCCAAACGATTAACCAGAATGCCCTAGGGAAAAAATACACATACCGTTGTAATCGGCCGAGTTTGTACTTTCAGATGCAATAGGAATTTTTGGGTTAGGTCAATCCGTTCGCGAGATATGGGAGTTTGAAGCCAAGAAATGGTTGAGAAGGCAACAAATTTTTCGCAATTCTGCTGCTCCAAACGCTTAACCAGAATGGGCTAGGGAAAAAATACACATACCGTTGTAATCGGGCGAGTTTCTACTTTCAAATGCAATAGGAATTTTTGGGTTAGGACAATCCGTTCGCGAGATATGAGAGCTTGAACCTAAGAAATGGTTGAGAAGACAACATATTTTTCGCAATTCTGCTGCTACAAACGCTTAACCAGAATGGCCTAGGGAAAAAATACGCATACCGTTGTAATCGGGCGCGTTTCTACTTTCAGTTACAATAGGAATTTTTGGGTTCGGTCAATCCGTTCGCGAGATATGGGACTTTGAAGCTAAGAAATGGTTGAGAAGACAACAAATTTTTCGCAATTCTGCTGCTCCAAACGCTTAACCAGAATGGCCTAGGGAAAAAATACACATACCGTTGTAATCGGGCGAGTTTCTACTTTCAGATACAATAGGAATTTTTGGGTTAGATCAATCCGTTCGCGAGATATGGGAGTTTGAAACCAAGAAATGGTTGAGAAGGCAAAAGATTTTTCGCAATTCTGCTGCTCCAAACGCTTAACCAGAATGGCCTAGGGAAAAAATACACATACCGTTGTAATCGGGCGAGTTTCTACTTTCAGACGCAACAGGAATTTTTGGGTTAGGTCAATCCGTTCGCGAGATATGGGAGTTTGAAGCCAAGAAATGTTTGAGAAGGCAAAAAATTTTGCGCAATTCTGCTGCTCCAATCGCTTAACCAGAATGCCCTAGGGAAAAAATACACATACCGTTGTAATCGGCAGAGTTTCTACTTTCAGATGCAATAGGAATTTTTGGGTTAGGTCAATCCGTTCGCGAGATATGGGAGTTTGAAGCCAAGAAATGGTTGAGAAGGCAACAAATTTTTCGCAATTCTGCTGCCCCAAACGCTTAGCCAGCATGGCCTAGGGAAAAAATACGCATACCGTTGTAATCGGGCGAGTTTCTACTATCAGTTACAATAGGAATTTTTGGGTTCGGTCAATCCGTTCGCGAGATATGGAACTTTGAAGCTAAGAAATGGTTGAGAAGACAACAAATTTTTCGCAATTCTGCTGCTCCAAACGCTTAACCAGAATGGCCTAGGGAAAAAATACACATATCGCTGTAATCGGGCGAGTCTCTACTTTCAGACGCAGAAGGAATTTTTGGGTTTGGTCAATCCGTTCGCGAGATATGGGTCTTTGAAGCTAAGAAATGGTTGAGAAGACAACAAATTTTCCGCAATTCTGCTGCTCCAAACGCTTAACCAGAATGGGCTAGGGAAAAAATACACATACCGTTGTAATCGGGAGAGTTTCTAGTTTCAGACGCAACAGGAATTTTTGGGTTAGGTCAATCCGTTCGCGAGATATGGGAGTTTGAAGCCAAGAAATGGTTGAGAAGGCAACAAATTTTTCGCAATTCTGCTGCTCCAAACGCTTAACCAGAATGGGCTAGGGAAAAAATACACATACCGTTGTAATCGGGCGAGTTTCTACTTTCAAATGCAATAGGAATTTTTGGGTTAGGACAATCCGTTCGCGAGATATGAGAGCTTGAACCTAAGAAATGGTTGAGAAGACAACATATTTTTCGCAATTCTGCTGCTACAAACGCTTAACAAGAATGGCCTAGGGAAAAAATACGCATACCGTTGTAATCGGGCGCGTTTCTACTTTCAGTTACAATAGGAATTTTTGGGTTCGGTCAATCCGTTCGCGAGATATGGGACTTTGAAGCTAAGAAATGGTTGGGAAGGCAAAAATTTTTTCGCAATTGTACTGCTCCAAACGCTTAACCAGAATGGCCTAGGGGAAAAATACACATACCGTTGTAATCGGGCGAGTTTCTACTTTCAGATACAATAGGAATTTTTGGGTTAGATCAATCCGTTCGCGAGATATGGGAGTTTGAAGCCAAGAAATGGTTGAGAAGGCAAAAGATTTTTCGCAATTCTGCTGCTCCAAACGCTTAACCAGAATGGCCTAGGGAAAAAATACACATACCGTTGTAATCGGGCGAGTTTCTACTTTCAGACGCAACAGGAATTTTTGGGTTAGGTCAATCCGTTCGCGAGATATGGGAGTTTGAAGCCAAGAAATGTTTGAGAAGGCAAAAAATTTTGCGCAATTCTGCTGCTCCAATCGCTTAACCAGAATGCCCTAGGGAAAAAATACACATACCGTTGTAATCGGCAGAGTTTCTACTTTCAGATGCAATAGGAATTTTTGGGTTAGGTCAATCCGTTCGCGAGATATGGGAGTTTGAAGCCAAGAAATGGTTGGGAAGGCAACAAATTTTTCGCAATTCTGCTGCCCCAAACGCTTAGCCAGCATGGCCTAGGGAAAAAATACGCATACCGTTGTAATCGGGCGAGTTTCTACTTTCAGTTACAATAGGAATTTTTGGGTTCGGTCAATCCGTTCGCGAGATATGGAACTTTGAAGCTAAGAAATGGTTGACAAGACCACAAATTTTTCGCAATTCTGCTGCTCCAATCGCTTGACCAGAATGCCCTAGGGGAAAAATACACGTACTGCTGTAATCGGGCGAGTTTCTACTTTCAAATGCAATAGGAATTTTTGGGTTAGGACAATCCGTTCGCGAGATATGAGATTTTGAACCTAAGAAATGGTTGAGAAGACAACAAATTTTTCGCAATTCTGCTGCTACAAACGCTTAACCAGAATGGCCTAGGGAAAAAATACGCATACCGTTGTAATCGGGCGAGTTTCTACTTTCAGTTACAATAGGAGTTTTTGGGTTCGGTCAATCCGTTCGCGAGATATGGGACTTTGAAGCTAAGAAATGGTTGAGAAGACAACAAATTTTTCGCAATACTGCTGCTCCAAACGCTTAACCAGAACGGGCTAGGGAAAAAATGCAAATACCGTTGTAATCGGGCGAGTTTCTACTTTCAGACGCAACACGAATTTTTGGGTTAGGTCAATCCGTTCGCGAGATATGGGAGTTTGAAGCCAAGAAATGGTTGAGAAGGCAAAAAAGTTTGCGCAATTCTGCTGCTCCAAACGATTAACCAGAATGCCCTAGGGAAAAAATACACATACCGTTGTAATCGGGCGAGTTTCTACTTTCAAATGCAATAGGAATTTTTGGGTTAGGACAATCCGTTCGCGAGATATGAGAGCTTGAACCTAAGAAATGGTTGAGAAGACAACATATTTTTCGCAATTCTGCTGCTACAAACGCTTAACCAGAATGGCCTAGGGAAAAAATACGCATACCGTTGTAATCGGGCGCGTTTCTACTTTCAGTTACAATAGGAATTTTTGGGTTCGGTCAATCCGTTCGCGAGATATGGGACTTTGAAGCTAAGAAATGGTTGAGAAGACAACAAATTTTTCGCAATTCTGCTGCTCCAAACGCTTAACCAGAATGGCCTAGGGAAAAAATACACATATCGCTGTAATCGGGCGAGTCTCTACTTTCAGACGCAGAAGGAATTTTTGGGTTTGGTCAATCCGTTCGCGAGATATGGGTCTTTGAAGCTAAGAAATGGTTGAGAAGACAACAAATTTTCCGCAATTCTGCTGCTCCAAACGCTTAACCAGAATGGGCTAGGGAAAAAATACACATACCGTTGTAATCGGGAGAGTTTCTAGTTTCAGACGCAACAGGAATTTTTGGGTTAGGTCAATCCGTTCGCGAGATATGGGAGTTTGAAGCCAAGAAATGGTTGAGAAGCCAAAAAATTTTTCGCAATTCTGCTGCTCCAAACGCTTAACAAGAATGGCCTAGGGAAAAAATACAGATACCGTTGTAATCGGGCGAGTTTCTACTTTCAGATGCAATAGGAATTTTTGGGTTAGGTCAATCCGTTCGCGAGATATGGGAGTTTGAAGCCAAGAAATGGTTGAGAAGGCAAAAGATTTTTCGCAATTCTGTTGCTCCAAACGCTTAACCAGAATGGCCTAGGGAAAAAATACACATACCGTTGTAATCGGGCGAGTTTCCACTTTCAGACGCAACAGGAATTTTTGGGTCAGGTCAATCCGTTCGCGAGATATTGGAGTTTGAAGCTAAGAAATGGTTGAGAAGGCAACAAATTTTTCGCACTTCTACTGCTCCAAACGCTTAACCAGAATGGCCTAGGGAAAAAATACACATATCGCTGTAATCGGGCGAGTTTCTACTTTCAGACGCAGCAGGAATTTTTGGGTTTGGTCAATCCGTTCGCGAGATATGGGCCTTTGAATCTAAGAAATGGTTGAGAAGACAACAAATTTTCCGCAATTCTGCTGCTCCAAACGCTTATCCAGAATGGGCTAGGGAAAAAATACACATACCTTTGTAATCGGGAGAGTTTCTACTTTCAGACGCAATAGGAATGATTGGGTTAGGTCAATCCGTTCGCGAGATATGGGAGTTTGAATCCAAGAAATGGTAGAGAAGACAAAAAATTTTTCACAATTCTGCTGCTCCAAATGCTTAACCAGAATGGACTAGGCAAAAAATACACATACCGTTGTAATCGGGTGAGTTTCTACTTTCAGATGCAATAGGAATTTTTATGTTTGTTCAATCGGTTCGCGAGATATGGGAGTTTGAAGCCAAGAAATGGTTGAGAAGGCAAAAAATTTTTGCAATTCTGCTGCCCTAAACGCTTAACCAGAATGGCCTAGGGAAAAAATACACATACCGTTGTAATCGGGCGAGTTTCTACTTTCAAATGCAATAGGAATTTCATTCGCGAGATATGAGAGTTTGAAGCTAAGATATGGTTGAGAAGACAACAAATTTTTCGCAATTCTGCTGCTCCAAACGCTTAACCAGAATGGCCTAGGGAAAAATACGCGTGCCGTTGTAATCGGGCGAGTTTCTACTTTCAGTTACAATAGGAATTTTTGGGTTAGGTCAATCCGTTCGCGAGATATGGGACTTTGAAGCTAAGAAATGGTTGTCAAGACAACAAATTTTTCGCACTTCTGCTGCTCCAATCGCTTAACCAGAATGGCCTAGGGGAAAAATACACGTACCGTTGTAATCGGGCGAGTTTCTACTTTCAAGGGCAATAAGAATTTTTGGGTTAGGTCAATCGGTTCGCGACATATGGGAGTTTCAAGCTAAGAAATAGTTGAGAAGACAACAAATTTTTCGCAATTCCGCTGCTCCAAACGCTTAACCAGAATGGCCTTGGGAAAAAATACACATACCGTTGTAATCGGGCGAGTTTCTACTTTCAGACGCAACAGGAATTTTTGGGTTAGGTCAATCCGTTCGCGAGATATGGGAGATTGAAGCCAAGAAATGGTTGAGAAGGCAACAAATTTTTCGCAATTCTGCTGCTCCAAACGCTTAACCAGAATGGCCTAGGGAAAAAATACGCATACCGTTGTAATCGGGCGAGTCTCTACTTTCAGACGCAGAAGGAATTTTTGGGTTTGGTCAATCCGTTCGCGAGATATGGGTCTTTGAAGCTAAGAAATGGTTGAGAAGACAACAAATTTTCCGCAATTCTGCTGCTCCAAACGCTTAACCAGAATGGGCTAGGGAAAAAATACACATACCGTTGTAATCGGGAGAGTTTCTACTTTCAGACGCAACAGGAATTTTTGGGTTAGGTGTCAATCGGTTCGCGACATATGGGAGTTTCAAGCTAAGAAATAGTTGAGAAGACAACAAATTTTTCGCAATTCTGCTGCTCCAAACGCTTAACCAGAATGGCCTTGGGAAAAAATACACATACCGTTGTAATCGGGCGAGTTTCTACTTTCAGACGCAACAGGAATTTTTGGGTTAGGTCAATCCGTTCGCGAGATATGGGTGTTTGAAACCAAGAAATGGTTGAGAAGGCAAAAAATTTTGCGCAATTCTGCTGCTCCAAACGCTTAACCAGAATGCCCTAGGGAAAAATACGCGTACCGTTGTAATCGGGCGAGATTCTACTTTCAGTTACAATAGGAATTTTTGGGTTAGGTCAATCCGTTCGCGAGATATGGGACTTTGAAGCTAAGAAATGGTTGTCAAGACAACAAATTTTTTGCACTTCTGCTGCTCCAATCGCTTAACCAGAATGGCCTTGGGAAAAAATACACATACCGTTGTAATCGGGCGAGTTTCTACTTTCAGACGCAACAGGAATTTTTGGGTTAGGTCAATCCGTTCGCGAGATATGGGAGTTTGAAGCCAAGAAATGGTTGAGAAGGCAAAAAATTTTGCGCAATTCTGCTGCTCCAAACGCTTAACCAGAATGCCCTAGGGAAAAAATACACATACCGTTGTAGTCGGCCGAGTTTCTACTTTCAGATGCAATAGGAATTTTTGGGTTAGGTCAATCCGTTCGCGAGGTATGGGAGTTTGAAGCCAAGAAATGGTTGAGAAGGCAACAAATTTTTCGCAATTCTGCTGCTCCAAACGCTTAACCAGAATGGCCTAGGGAAAAAATACGCATACCGTTGTAATCGGGCAAGTTTCTACTTTCAGACGCAGCAGGAATTTTTGGGTTTGGTCAATCCGTTCGCGAGATATGGGCCTTTGAATCTAAGAAATGGTTGAGAAGACAACAAATTTTCCGCAATTCTGCTGCTCCAAACGCTTAACCAGAATGGGCTAGGGAAAAAATACACATACCTTTGTAATCGGGAGAGTTTCTACTTTCAGACGCAATAGGAATGATTGGGTTAGGTCAATCCGTTCGCGAGATATGGGAGTTTGAATCCAAGAAATGGTAGAGAAGGCAAAAAATTTTTCACAATTCTGCTGCTCCAAATGCTTAACCAGAATGGACTAGGCAAAAAATACACATACCGTTGTAATCGGGTGAGTTTCTACTTTCAGATGCAATAGGAATTTTTATGTTTGTTCAATCCGTTCGCGAGATATGGGAGTTTGAAGCCAAGAAATGGTTGAGAAGGCAAAAAATTTTTGCAATTCTGCTGCCCTAAACGCTTAACCAGAATGGCCTAGGGAAAAAATACACATACCGTTGTAATCGGGCGAGTTTCTACTTTCAAATGCAATAGGAATTTCATTCGCGAGATATGAGAGTTTGAAGCTAAGATATGGTTGAGAAGACAACAAATTTTTCGCAAATCTGCTGCTCCAAACGCTTAACCAGAATGGCCTAGGGAAAAATACGCGTGCCGTTGTAATCGGGCGAGTTTCTACTTTCAGTTACAATAGGAATTTTTGGGTTAGGTCAATCCGTTCGCGAGATATGGGACTTTGAAGCTAAGAAATGGTTGTCAAGACAACAAATTTTTCGCACTTCTGCTGCTCCAATCGCTTAACCAGAATGGCCTAGGGGAAAAATACACGTACCGTTGTAATCGGGCGAGTTTCTACTTTCAAGGGCAATAAGAATTTTTGGGTTAGGTCAATCGGTTCGCGACATATGGGAGTTTCAAGCTAAGAAATAGTTGAGAAGACAACAAATTTTTCGCAATTCCGCTGCTCCAAACGCTTAACCAGAATGGCCTTGGGAAAAAATACACATACCGTTGTAATCGGGCGAGTTTCTACTTTCAGACGCAACAGGAATTTTTGGGTTAGGTCAATCCGTTCGCGAGATATGGGAGATTGAAGCCAAGAAATGGTTGAGAAGGCAACAAATTTTTCGCAATTCTGCTGCTCCAAACGCTTAACCAGAATGGCCTAGGGAAAAAATACGCATACCGTTGTAATCGGGCGAGTTTCTACTTTCAGACGCAGCAGGAATTTTTGGGTTTGGTCAATCCGTTCGCGAGATATGGGCCTTTGAAGCTAAGAAATGGTTGAGAAGAGAACAAACTTTCCGCAATTCTGCTGCTCCAAACGCTTAACCAGAATGGGCTAGGGAAAAAATACACATACCGTTGTAATCGGGAGAGTTTCTACTTTCAGACGCAACAGGAATGATTGGGTTAGGTCAATCCGTTCGCGAGATATGGGAGTTTGAATCCAAGAAATGGTTGAGAAGGCAAAAAATTTTTCGCAATTCTGCTGCTCCAAACGCTTAACCAGAATGGCCTAGGGAAAAAATACACATACCGTTGTAATCGGGCGAGTTTCTACTTTCAGATGCAATAGGAATTTTTGGGTTAGGTCAATCCGTTCGCGAGATATGGGAGTTTGAAGCCAAGAAATGGTAGAGAAGGCAAAAAATTTTTCACAATTCTGCTGCTCCAAATGCTTAACCAGAACGGACTAGGCAAAAAATACGCATACCGTTGTAATCGGGCGAGTTTCTACTTTCAGATGCAATAGGAATTTTTATGTTTGTTCAATCCGTTCGCGAGATATGGGAGTTTGAAGCCAAGAAATGGTTGAGAAGGCAAAAAATTTTTCGCAATTCTGCTGCCCCAAACGCTTAACCAGAATGTCCTAGGGAAAAAATACGCATACCGTTGTAATCGGGCGAGTTTCTACTTTCAGACGCAGCAGGAATTTTTGGGTTTGGTCAATCCGTTCGCGAGATATGGGCCTTTGAAGCTAAGAAATGGTTGAGAAGACAACAAACTTTCCGCAATTCTGCTGCTCCAAACGCTTAACCAAAATGGGCTAGGGAAAAAATACACATACCGTTGTAATCGGGAGAGTTTCTACTTTCAGACGCAGCAGGAATTTTTGGGTTTGGTCAATCCGTTCGCGAGATATGGGCCTTTGAAGCTAAGAAATGGTTGAGAAGACAACAAACTTTCCGCAATTCTGCTGCTCCAAACGCTTAACCAAAATGGGCTAGGGAAAAAATACACATACCGTTGTAATCGGGAGAGTTTCTACTTTCAGACGCAACAGGAATGATTGGGTTAGGTCAATCCGTTCGCGAGATATGGGAGTTTGAATCCAAGAAATGGTTGAGAAGGCAAAAAATTTTTCGCAATTCTGCTGCTCCAAACGCTTAACCAGAATTGCCTAGGGAAAAAATACCCATATCGTTGTAATCGGGCGAGTTTCTACTTTCAGTTGCAATAGGAATTTTTGGGTTAGGTCAATCCGTTCGCGAGATATGGGACTTTGAAGCAAAGAAATGGTTGTCAAGACAACAAATTTTTCGCACTTCTGCTGCTCCAATCGCTTAACCAGAATGGCCTAGGGGAAAAATACACGTACCGTTGTAATCGGGCGAGTTTCTACTTTCAAGGACAATAGGAATCTTTGGGTTAGGTCAATAAGTTCGCGAGATATGAGAGTTTGAAGCTAAGATATGGTTGAGAAGACAACAAATTTTTCGCAAATCAGCTGCTCCAAACGCTTAACCAGAATGGCCTAGGGAAAAATACGCGTGCCGTTGTAATCGGGCGAGATTCTACTTTCAGTTACAATAGGAATTTTTGGGTTAGGTCAATCCGTTCGCGAGATATGGGACTTTGAAGCTAAGAAATGGTTGTCAAGACAACAAATTTTTCGCACTTCTGCTGCTCCAATCGCTTAACCAGAATGGCCTAGGGGAAAAATACACGTACCGTTGTAATCGGGCGAGTTTCTACTTTCAAGGACAATAGGAATTTTTGGGTTAGGTCAATCGGTTCGCGACATATGGGAGTTTCAAGCTAAGAAATGGTTGTCAAGACAACAAATTTTTCGCACTTCTGCTGCTCCAATCGCTTAACCAGAATGGCCTAGGGGAAAAATACACGTACCGTTGTAATCGGGCGAGTTTCTACTTTCAAGGACAATAGGAATCTTTGGGTTAGGTCAATAAGTTCGCGAGATATGAGAGTTTGAAGCTAAGATATGGTTGAGAAGACAACAAATTTTTCGCAATTCTGCTGCTCCAAACGCTTAACCAGAATGGCCTTGGGAAAAAATACACATACCGTTGTAATCGGGCGAGTTTCTACTTTCAGACGCAACAGGAATTTTTGGGTTAGGTCAATCCGTTCGCGAGATATGGGTGTTTGAAACCAAGAAATGGTTGAGAAGGCAAAAAATTTTGCGCAATTCTGCTGCTCCAAACGCTTAACCAGAATGCCCTAGGGAAAAATACGCGTACCGTTGTAATCGGGCGAGATTCTACTTTCAGTTACAATAGGAATTTTTGGGTTAGGTCAATCCGTTCGCGAGATATGGGACTTTGAAGCTAAGAAATGGTTGTCAAGACAACAAATTTTTTGCACTTCTGCTGCTCCAATCGCTTAACCAGAATGGCCTTGGGAAAAAATACACATACCGTTGTAATCGGGCGAGTTTCTACTTTCAGACGCAACAGGAATTTTTGGGTTAGGTCAATCCGTTCGCGAGATATGGGAGTTTGAAGCCAAGAAATGGTTGAGAAGGCAAAAAATTTTGCGCAATTCTGCTGCTCCAAACGCTTAACCAGAATGCCCTAGGGAAAAAATACACATACCGTTGTAGTCGGCCGAGTTTCTACTTTCAGATGCAATAGGAATTTTTGGGTTAGGTCAATCCGTTCGCGAGGTATGGGAGTTTGAAGCCAAGAAATGGTTGAGAAGGCAACAAATTTTTCGCAATTCTGCTGCTCCAAACGCTTAACCAGAATGGCCTAGGGAAAAAATACGCATACCGTTGTAATCGGGCAAGTTTCTACTTTCAGACGCAGCAGGAATTTTTGGGTTTGGTCAATCCGTTCGCGAGATATGGGCCTTTGAATCTAAGAAATGGTTGAGAAGACAACAAATTTTCCGCAATTCTGCTGCTCCAAACGCTTAACCAGAATGGGCTAGGGAAAAAATACACATACCTTTGTAATCGGGAGAGTTTCTACTTTCAGACGCAATAGGAATGATTGGGTTAGGTCAATCCGTTCGCGAGATATGGGAGTTTGAATCCAAGAAATGGTAGAGAAGGCAAAAAATTTTTCACAATTCTGCTGCTCCAAATGCTTAACCAGAATGGACTAGGCAAAAAATACACATACCGTTGTAATCGGGTGAGTTTCTACTTTCAGATGCAATAGGAATTTTTATGTTTGTTCAATCCGTTCGCGAGATATGGGAGTTTGAAGCCAAGAAATGGTTGAGAAGGCAAAAAATTTTTCGCAATTCTGCTGCTCCAAACGCTTAACCAGAATGGCCTAGGGAAAAAATACACATACCGTTGTAATCGGGCGAGTTTCTACTTTCAGATGCAATAGGAATTTTTGGGTTAGGTCAATCTGTTCGCGAGATATGGGAGCTTGAAGCCAAGAAATGGTTGAGAAGGCAACAAATTTTTCGCAATTCTGCTGCTCCAAACGCTTAACCAGAATGGCCTAGGGAAAAAATACGCATACCGTTGTAATCGGGCGAGTTTCTACTTTCAGACGCAGCAGGAATTTTTGGGTTTGGTCAATCCGTTCGCGAGATATGGGCCTTTGAAGCTAAGAAATGGTTGAGAAGACAACAGCTTTCCGCAATTCTGCTGCTCCAAACGCTTAACCAAAATGGGCTAGGGAAAAAATACACATACCGTTGTAATCGGGAGAGTTTCTACTTTCAGACGCAACAGGAATGATTGGGTTAGGTCAATCCGTTCGCGAGATATGGGAGTTTGAATCCAAGAAATGGTTGAGAAGGCAAAAAATTTTTCGCAATTCTGCTGCTCCAAACGCTTAACCAGAATGGCCTAGGGAAAAAATACACATACCGTTGTAATCGGGCGAGTTTCTACTTTCAGATGCAATAGGAATTTTTGGGTTAGGTCAATCCGTTCGCGAGATATGGGAGTTTGAAGCCAAGAAATGGTAGAGAAGGCAAAAAATTTTTCACAATTCTGCTGCTCCAAATGCTTAACCAGAATGGCCTAGGGAAAAAATACACATACCCTTGTAATCGGGCGAGTTTCTACTTTCAGTTACAATAGGAATTTTTGGGTTAGGTCAATCTGTTCGCGAGATATGGGAGCTTGAAGCCAAGAAATGGTTGAGAAGGCAACAAATTTTTCGCAATTCTGCTGCTCCAAACGCTTAACCAGAATGGCCTAGGGAAAAAATACGCATACCGTTGTATTCGGGTGAGTTTCTACTTTCAAATGCAATAGGAATTTTTGGGTTTGTTCAATCCGTTCGCGAGATATGGGCCTTTGAATCTAAGAAATGGTTGAGAAGATAACAAACTTTCCGCAATTCTGCTGCTCCAAACGCTTAACCAGAATGGGCTAGGGAAAAAATACACATACCGTTGTAATCGGGAGAGTTTCTACTTTCAGACGCAACAGGAATGATTGGGTTAGGTCAATCCGTTCGCGAGATATGGGAGATTGAAGCCAAGAAATTGTTGAGAAGGCAAAAAATTTTGCGCAATTCTGCTGCTCCAAACGCTTAACCAGAATGCCCTAGGGAAAAAATACACATACCGTTGTAATCGGCCGAGTTTCTACTTTCAGATGCAATAGGAATTTTTGGGTTAGGTCAATCTGTTCGCGAGATATGGGAGCTTGCAGCCAAGAAATGGTTGAGAAGGCAACAAATTTTTCGCAATTCTGCTGCTCCAAACGCTTAACCAGAATGGCCTAGGGAAAAAATACGCATACCGTTGTAATCGGGCGAGTTTCTACTTTCAGACGCAGCAGGAATTTTTGGGTTTGGTCAATCCGTTCGCGAGATATGGGCCTTTGAAGCTAAGAAATGGTTGAGAAGACAACAAACTTTCCGCAATTCTGCTGCTCCAAACGCTTAACCAGAATGGGCTAGGGAAAAAATACACATACCGTTGTAATCGGGAGAGCTTCTACTTTCAGACGCAACAGGAATGATTGGGTTAGGTCAATCCGTTCGCGAGATATGGGAGTTTGACTCCAAGAAATGGTTGAGAAGGCAAAAAATTTTTCGCAATTCTGCTGCTCCAAACGCTTAACCAGAATGGCCTAGGGAAAAAATACACATACCGTTGTAATCGGGCGAGTTTCTACTTTCAGATGCAATAGGAGTTTTTGGGTTAGGTCAATCCGTTCGCGAGATATGGGAGTTTGAAGCCAAGAAATGGTAGAGAAGGCAAAAAATTTTTCACAATTCTGCTGCTCCAAATGCTTAACCAGAATGGACTAGGCAAAAAATACGCATACCGTTGTAATCGGGCGAGTTTCTACTTTCAGATGCAATAGGAATTTTTATGTTTGTTCAATACGTTCGCGAGATATGGGAGTTTGAAGCCAAGAAATGGTTGAGAAGGCAAAAAATTTTTCGCAATTCTGCTGCCCCAAAAGCTTAACCAGAATGGCCTAGGGAAAAAATACACATACCGTTGTAATCGGGCGAGTTTCTACTTTCAGATGCAATAGGAATTTTTGGGTTTGTTCAATCCGTTCGCGAGATATGGGAGTTTGAATCCAAGAAATGGTTGAGAAGGCAAAAAATTTTTCGCAATTCTGCTGCTCCAAACGCTTAACCAGAATGGCCTAGGGAAAAAATACACATACCGTTGTAATCGGGCGAGTTTCTACTTTCAGACGCAACACGAATTTTTGGGTTAGGTCAATCCGTTCGCGAGATATGGGAGATTGAAGCCAAGAAATGGTTGAGAAGGCAAAAAATTTTGCGCAATTCTGCTGCTCCAAACGCTTAACCAGAATGCCCTAGGGAAAAAATACACATACCGTTGTAATCGGCCGAGTTTCTACTTTCAGATGCAATAGGAATTTTTGGGTTAGGTCAATCTGTTCGCGAGATATGGGAGCTTGCAGCCAAGAAATGGTTGAGAAGGCAACAAATTTTTCGCAATTCTGCTGCTCCAAACGCTTAACCAGAATGGCCTAGGGAAAAAATACGCATACCGTTGTAATCGGGCGAGTTTCTACTTTCAGACGCAGCAGGAATTTTTGGGTTTGGTCAATCCGTTCGCGAGATATGGGCCTTTGAAGCTAAGAAATGGTTGAGAAGACAACAAACTTTCCGCAATTCTGCTGCTCCAAACGCTTAATCAGAATGGGCTAGGGAAAAAATACACATACCGTTGTAATCGGGAGAGTTTCTACTTTCAGACGCAACAGGAATGATTGGGTTAGGTCAATCCGTTCGCGAGATATGGGAGTTTGAATCCAAGAAATGGTTGAGAAGGCAAAAAATTTTTCGCAATTCTGCTGCTACAAACGCTTAACCAGAATGGCCTAGGGAAGAAATACACATACCGTTGTAATCGGGCGAGTTTCTACTTTCAGATGCAATAGGAGTTTTTGGGTTAGGTCAATCCGTTCGCGAGATATGGGAGTTTGAACCCAAGAAATGGTAGAGAAGGCAAAAAATTTTTCACAATTCTGCTGCTCCAAATGCTTAACCAGAATGGACTAGGCAAAAAATACGCATACCGTTGTAATCGGGCGAGTTTCTACTTTCAGATGCAATAGGAATTTTTATGTTTGTTCAATCCGTTCGCGAGATATGGGAGTTTGAAACCAAGAAATGGTTGAGAAGGCAAAAAATTTTTCGCAATTCTGCTGCCCCAAACGCTTAACCAGAATGGCCTAGGGAAAAAATACACATACCGTTGTAATCGGGCGAGTTTCTACTTTCAGATGCAATAGGAATTTTTGGGTTAGGTCAATCCGTTCGCGAGATATGGGAGTTTGAAGCCAAGAAATGTTAGAGAAGGCAAAAAATTTTTCACAATTCTGCTGCTCCAAATGCTTAACCAGAATGGACTAGGCAAAAAATACGCATACCGTTGTAATCGGGCGAGTTTCTACTTTCAGATGCAATAGGAATTTTTATGTTTGTTCAATCCGTTCGCGAGATATGGGAGATTGAAGCCAAGAAATTGTTGAGAAGGCAAAAAATTTTGCGCAATTCTGCTGCTCCAAACGCTTAACCAGAATGCCCTAGGGAAAAAATACACATACCGTTGTAATCGGCCGAGTTTCTACTTTCAGATGCAATAGGAATTTTTGGGTTAGGTCAATCTGTTCGCGAGATATGGGAGCTTGCAGCCAAGAAATGGTTGAGAAGGCAACAAATTTTTCGCAATTCTGCTGCTCCAAACGCTTAACCAGAATGGCCTAGGGAAAAAATACGCATACCGTTGTAATCGGGCGAGTTTCTACTTTCAGACGCAGCAGGAATTTTTGGGTTTGGTCAATCCGTTCGCGAGATATGGGCCTTTGAAGCTAAGAAATGGTTGAGAAGACAACAAACTTTCCGCAATTCTGCTGCTCCAAACGCTTAACCAGAATGGGCTAGGGAAAAAATACACATACCGTTGTAATCGGGAGAGCTTCTACTTTCAGACGCAACAGGAATGATTGGGTTAGGTCAATCCGTTCGCGAGATATGGGAGTTTGAATCCAAGAAATGGTTGAGAAGGCAAAAAATTTTTCGCAATTCTGCTGCTCCAAACGCTTAACCAGAATGGCCTAGGGAAAAAATACACATACCGTTGTAATCGGGCGAGTTTCTACTTTCAGATGCAATAGGAGTTTTTGGGTTAGGTCAATCCGTTCGCGAGATATGGGAGTTTGAAGCCAAGAAATGGTAGAGAAGGCAAAAAATTTTTCACAATTCTGCTGCTCCAAATGCTTAACCAGAATGGACTAGGCAAAAAATACGCATACCGTTGTAATCGGGCGAGTTTCTACTTTCAGATGCAATAGGAATTTTTATGTTTGTTCAATACGTTCGCGAGATATGGGAGTTTGAAGCCAAGAAATGGTTGAGAAGGCAAAAAATTTTTCGCAATTCTGCTGCCCCAAAAGCTTAACCAGAATGGCCTAGGGAAAAAATACACATACCGTTGTAATCGGGCGAGTTTCTACTTTCAGATGCAATAGGAATTTTTGGGTTTGTTCAATCCGTTCGCGAGATATGGGAGTTTGAATCCAAGAAATGGTTGAGAAGGCAAAAAATTTTTCGCAATTCTGCTGCTCCAAACGCTTAACCAGAATGGCCTAGGGAAAAAATACACATACCGTTGTAATCGGGCGAGTTTCTACTTTCAGACGCAACACGAATTTTTGGGTTAGGTCAATCCGTTCGCGAGATATGGGAGATTGAAGCCAAGAAATGGTTGAGAAGGCAAAAAATTTTGCGCAATTCTGCTGCTCCAAACGCTTAACCAGAATGCCCTAGGGAAAAAATACACATACCGTTGTAATCGGCCGAGTTTCTACTTTCAGATGCAATAGGAATTTTTGGGTTAGGTCAATCTGTTCGCGAGATATGGGAGCTTGCAGCCAAGAAATGGTTGAGAAGGCAACAAATTTTTCGCAATTCTGCTGCTCCAAACGCTTAACCAGAATGGCCTAGGGAAAAAATACGCATACCGTTGTAATCGGGCGAGTTTCTACTTTCAGACGCAGCAGGAATTTTTGGGTTTGGTCAATCCGTTCGCGAGATATGGGCCTTTGAAGCTAAGAAATGGTTGAGAAGACAACAAACTTTCCGCAATTCTGCTGCTCCAAACGCTTAATCAGAATGGGCTAGGGAAAAAATACACATACCGTTGTAATCGGGAGAGTTTCTACTTTCAGACGCAACAGGAATGATTGGGTTAGGTCAATCCGTTCGCGAGATATGGGAGTTTGAATCCAAGAAATGGTTGAGAAGGCAAAAAATTTTTCGCAATTCTGCTGCTACAAACGCTTAACCAGAATGGCCTAGGGAAGAAATACACATACCGTTGTAATCGGGCGAGTTTCTACTTTCAGATGCAATAGGAGTTTTTGGGTTAGGTCAATCCGTTCGCGAGATATGGGAGTTTGAACCCAAGAAATGGTAGAGAAGGCAAAAAATTTTTCACAATTCTGCTGCTCCAAATGCTTAACCAGAATGGACTAGGCAAAAAATACGCATACCGTTGTAATCGGGCGAGTTTCTACTTTCAGATGCAATAGGAATTTTTATGTTTGTTCAATCCGTTCGCGAGATATGGGAGTTTGAAACCAAGAAATGGTTGAGAAGGCAAAAAATTTTTCGCAATTCTGCTGCCCCAAACGCTTAACCAGAATGGCCTAGGGAAAAAATACACATACCGTTGTAATCGGGCGAGTTTCTACTTTCAGATGCAATAGGAATTTTTGGGTTAGGTCAATCCGTTCGCGAGATATGGGAGTTTGAAGCCAAGAAATGTTAGAGAAGGCAAAAAATTTTTCACAATTCTGCTGCTCCAAATGCTTAACCAGAATGGACTAGGCAAAAAATACGCATACCGTTGTAATCGGGCGAGTTTCTACTTTCAGATGCAATAGGAATTTTTATGTTTGTTCAATCCGTTCGCGAGATATGGGAGTTTGAAGCTAAGAAATGGTTGAGAAGACAACAAACTTTCCGCAATTCTGCTGCTCCAAACGCTTAACCAGAATGGGCTAGGGAAAAAATACACATACCGTTGTAATCGGGAGAGTTTCTACTTTCAGACGCAACAGGAATGATTGGGTTAGGTCAATCCGTTCGCGAGATATGGGAGTTTGAATCCAAGAAATGGTTGAGAAGGCAAAAAATTTTTCGCAATTCTGCTGCTCCAAACGCTTAACCAGAATGGCCTAGGGAAAAAATACACATACCGTTGTAATCGGGCGAGTTTCTACTTTCAGATGCAATAGGAATTTTTGGGTTAGGTCAATCCGTTCGCGAGATATGGGAGTTTGAAGCCAAGAAATGTTAGAGAAGGCAAAAAATTTTTCACAATTCTGCTGCTCCAAATGCTTAACCAGAATGGCCTAGGGAAAAAATACACATACCCTTGTAATCGGGCGAGTTTCTACTTTCAGTTACAATACGAATTTTTGGGTTAGGTCAATCTGTTCGCGAGATATGGGAGCTTGAAGCCAAGAAATGGTTGAGAAGGCAACAAATTTTTCGCAATTCTGCTGCTCCAAACGCTTAACCAGAATGGCCTAGGGAAAAAATACGCATACCGTTGTAATCGGGTGAGTTTCTACTTTCAAATGCAATAGGAATTTTTGGGTTTGTTCAATCCGTTCGCGAGATATGGTCCTTTGAATCTAAGAAATGGTTCAGAAGACAACAAACTTTCCGCAATTCTGCTGCTCCAAACGCTTAACCAGAATGGGCTAGGGAAAAAATACACATACCGTTGTAATCGGGAGAGTTTCTACTTTCAGACGCAACAGGAATGATTGGGTTAGGTCAATCCGTTCGCGAGATATGGGAGTTTGAATCCAAGAAATGGTTGAGAAGGCAAAAAATTTTTCGCAATTCTGCTGCTCCAAACGCTTAACCAGAATGGCCTAGGGAAAAAATACACATACCGTTGTAATCGGGCGAGTTTCTACTTTCAGACGCAACAGGAATTTTTGGGTTAGGTCAATCCGTTCGCGAGATATGGGAGATTGAAGCCAAGAAATGGTTGAGAAGGCAAAAAATTTTGCGCAATTCTGCTGCTCCAAACGCTTAACCAGAATGCCCTAGCGAAAAAATACACATACCGTTGTAATCGGCCGAGTTTCTACTTTCAGATGCAATAGGAATTTTTGGGTTAGGTCAATCTGTTCGCGAGATATGGGAGCTTGCAGCCAAGAAATGGTTGAGAAGGCAACAAATTTTTCGCAATTCTGCTGCTCCAAACGCTTAACCAGAATGGCCTAGGGAAAAAATACGCATACCGTTGTAATCGGGCGAGTTTCTACTTTCAGACGCAGCAGGAATTTTTGGGTTTGGTCAATCCGTTCGCGAGATATGGGCCTTTGAAGCTAAGAAATGGTTGAGAAGACAACAAACTTTCCGCAATTCTGCTGCTCCAAACGCTTAACCAGAATGGGCTAGGGAAAAAATACACATACCGTTGTAATCGGGAGAGTTTCTACTTTCAGACGCAACAGGAATGATTGGGTTAGGTCAATCCGTTCGCGAGATATGGGAGTTTGAATCCAAGAAATGGTTGAGAAGGCAAAAAATTTTTCGCAATTCTGCTGCTCCAAACGCTTAACCAGAATGGCCTAGGGAAAAAATACACATACCGTTGTAATCGGGCGAGTTTCTACTTTCAGATGCAATAGGAATTTTTGGGTTAGGTCAATCCGTTCGCGAGATATGGGAGTTTGAAGCCAAGAAATGTTAGAGAAGGCAAAAAATTTTTCACAATTCTGCTGCTCCAAATGCTTAACCAGAATGGACTAGGCAAAAAATACGCATACCGTTGTAATCGTGCGAGTTTCTACTTTCAGATGCAATAGGAATTCTTATGTTTGTTGAATCCGTTCGCGAGATATGGGAGTTTGAAGCCAAGAAATGGTTGAGAAGGCAAAAAATTTTTCGCAATTCTGCTGCCCCAAACGCTTAACCAGAATGGCCTAGGGAAAAAATACACATACCCTTGTAATCGGGCGAGTTTCTACTTTCAGTTACAATAGGAATTTTTGGGTTAGGTCAATCTGTTCGCGAGATATGGGAGCTTGAAGCCAAGAAATGGTTGAGAAGGCAAAAAATTTTTCGCAATTCTGCTGCTCCAAACGCTTAACCAGAATGGCCTAGGGAAAAAATACACATACCGTTGTAATCGGGCGAGTTTCTACATCCAGATGCAATAGGAATTTTTGGGTTAGGTCAATCCGTTCGCGAGATATGGGAGTTTGAAGCCAAGAAATGGTAGAGAAGGCAAACAATTTTTCACAATTCTGCTGCTCCAAACGCTTAACCAGAATGGTCTAGGGAAAAAATACACATACCGTTGTAATCGGGCGAGTTTCTACTTTCAGATGCAATAGGAATTTTTGGGTTAGGTCAATCTGTTCGCGAGATATGGGAGCTTGCAGCCAAGAAATGGTAGAGAAGGCAACAAATTTTTCGCAATTCTGCTGCTCCAAACGCTTAACCAGAATGGCCTAGGGAAAAAATACACATACCGTTGTAATCGGGCGAGTTTCTACTTTCAGATGCAATAGGAATTTTTGGGTTAGGTCAATCCGTTCGCGAGATATGGGAGTTTGAAGCCAAGAAATGTTAGAGAAGGCAAAAAATTTTTCACAATTCTGCTGCTCCAAATGCTTAACCAGAATGGACTAGGCAAAAAATACGCATACCGTTGTAATCGTGCGAGTTTCTACTTTCAGATGCAATAGGAATTCTTATGTTTGTTGAATCCGTTCGCGAGATATGGGAGTTTGAAGCCAAGAAATGGTTGAGAAGGCAAAAAATTTTTCGCAATTCTGCTGCCCCAAACGCTTAACCAGAATGGCCTAGGGAAAAAATACACATACCCTTGTAATCGGGCGAGTTTCTACTTTCAGTTACAATAGGAATTTTTGGGTTAGGTCAATCTGTTCGCGAGATATGGGAGCTTGAAGCCAAGAAATGGTTGAGAAGGCAAAAAATTTTTCGCAATTCTGCTGCTCCAAACGCTTAACCAGAATGGCCTAGGGAAAAAATACACATACCGTTGTAATCGGGCGAGTTTCTACATCCAGATGCAATAGGAATTTTTGGGTTAGGTCAATCCGTTCGCGAGATATGGGAGTTTGAAGCCAAGAAATGGTAGAGAAGGCAAACAATTTTTCACAATTCTGCTGCTCCAAACGCTTAACCAGAATGGTCTAGGGAAAAAATACACATACCGTTGTAATCGGGCGAGTTTCTACATCCAGATGCAATAGGAATTTTTGGGTTAGGTCAATCCGTTCGCGAGATATGGGAGTTTGAAGCCAAGAAATGGTAGAGAAGGCAAACAATTTTTCACAATTCTGCTGCTCCAAACGCTTAACCAGAATGGCCTAGGGAAAAAATACACATACCGTTGTAATCGGGCGAGTTTCTACATCCAGATGCAATAGGAATTTTTGGGTTAGGTCAATCCGTTCGCGAGATATGAGAGTTTGAAGCTAAGATATGGTTGGGACGACAACAAATTTTTCGCAAATCTGCTGCTCCAAACGCTTAACCAGAATGGCCTAGGGAAAAAATACACATACCGTTGTAATCGGGCGAGTTTCTACTTTCAAATGCAATAGGAATTTTTGGGTTAGGTCAATCCGTTCGCGAGATATGAGAGTTTGAAGCTAAGATATGGTTGGGACGACAACAAATTTTTCGCAAATCTGCTGCTCCAAACGCTTAACCAGAATGGCCTAGGGAAAAAATACACATACCGTTGTAATCGGGCGAGTTTCTACGTTCAAATGCAATAGGAATTTTTGGGTTAGGTCAATCCGTTCGCGAGATATGAGAGTTTGAAGCTAAGATATGGTTGAGAAGACAACAAATTTTTCGCAATTCTGCTGCTCCAAACGCTTAACCAGAATGGCCTAGGGAAAAAATACACATACCGTTGTAATCGGGCGAGTTTCTACTTTCAGACGCAGAAGGAATTTTTGGGTTAGGTCAATGCGTTCGCGAGATATGGGAGTTTGAAGCCAAGAAATGGTTGAGAAGGCAAAAAATTTTTCGCAATTCTGCTGCTCCAAACGCTTAACCAGGATGGCCTAGGGAAAAATACGCGTGCCCTTGTAATCGGCCGAGTTTCTACTTTCAGTTACAATAGGAATTTTTGGGTTAGGTCAATCCGTTCGCGAGATATGGGACTTTGAAGCTAAGAAATGGTTGTCAAAACAACAAATTTTTCCCACTTCTGCTGCTCTAATCGCTTAACCAGAATGGCCTAGGGGAAAAATACACGTACCGTTGTAATCGGGCGAGTTTCTACTTTCAAGGGCAATAGGAATTTTTGGGTTAGGTCAATCGGTTCGCGACATATGGGAGTTTCAAGCTAAGAAATGGTTGAGAAGACAACAAATTTTTCGCAATTCTGCTGCTCCAAACGCTTAACCAGAATGGCCTAGGGAAAAAATACACATACCGTTGTAATCGGGCGAGTTTCTACTTTCAGACGCAGAAGGAATTTTTGGGTTAGGTCAATGCGTTCGCGAGATATGGGAGTTTGAAGCCAAGAAATGGTTGAGAAGGCAAAAAATTTTTCGCAATTCTGCTGCTCCAAACGCTTAACCAGAATGGCCTAGGGAAAAAATACACATACCGTTGTAATTAGGCGAATTTCTACTTTCAGATGCAATAGGAATTTAGGGTTATGTCAAACCGTTCGCGAGATATGGGAGTTTAAAGCCAAGAAATGGTTGAGAAGGCAAAAAATTTTTCGCAATTCTGCTGCTCCAAACGCTTAACCAGAATGGCCTAGGGGAAAAATACACATACCGTTGTAATTAGGCGAATTTCTACTTTCAGATGCAATAGGAATTTAGGGTTACGTCAAACCGTTCGCGAGATATGGGAGTTTGAAGCCAAGAAATGGTGGAGAAGGCAAAAAATTTTTCGTAATTCTGCTGCTCCAAACGCTTAACCAGAATGGCCTAGGGAAAAAATACGCATACCGTTGTAATGGGGCGAGTTTCTACTTTCAAATGCAATAGGAATTTTTGGGTTAGGTCAATCCGTTCGCGAGATATGGGACTTTGAAGCTAAGAAATGGTTGTCAAAACAACAAATTTTTCGCACTTCTGCTGCTCCAATCGCTTAACCAGAATGGCCTAGGGGAAAAATACACGTACCGTTGTAATCGGGCGAGTTTCTACTTTCAAGGGCAATAGGAATTTTTGGGTTAGGTCAATCGGTTCGCGAGATATGGGAGTTTCAAGCTAAGAAATGGTTGAGAAGACAACAAATTTTTCGCAATTCTGCTGCTCCAAACGCTTAACCAGAATGGCCTAGGGAAAAAATGCACATACCGTTGTAATCGGGCGAGTTTCTACTTCCAGATGCAATAGGAATTTTTGGGTTAGGTCAATCTGTTCGCGAGATATGGGAGTTTGAAGCCAAGAAATGGTAGAGAAGGCAAACAATTTCTCACAATTCTGCTGCTCCAAACGCTTAACCAGAATGGTCTAGGGAAAAAATACACATACCGTTGTAATCGGGCGAGTTTCTACTTTCAGATGCAATAGGAATTCTTATGTTTGTTCAATCTGTTCGCGAGATATGGGAGTTTGAAGCCAAGAAATGGTTGAGAAGGCAAAAAATTTTTCGCAATTCTGCTGCCCCAAACGCTTAACCAGAATGGCCTAGGGAAAAAATACACATACCGTTGTAATCGGGCGAGTTTCTACTTTCAAATGCAATAGGAATTTTTGGGTTAGGTCAATCCGTTCGCGAGATATGAGAGCTTGAAGCTAAGATATGGTTGGGACGACAACAAATTTTTCGCAAATCTGCTGCTCCAAACGCTTAACCAGAATGGCCTAGGGAAAAAATACACATACCGTTGTAATTAGGCGAATTTCTACTTTCAGATGCAATAGGAATTTAGGGTTATGTCAAACCGTTCGCGAGATATGGGAGTTTGAAGCCAAGAAATGGTGGAGAAGGCAAAAAATTTTTCACAATTTTGCTGCTCCAAACGTTTAACCAGAATGGCCTAGGGAAAAAATACACGTACCGCTGTAATCGGGCGAGTTTCTACTTTCATGGGCAATAGGAATTTTTGGGTTAGGTCAATCGGTTCGCGACATATGGGAGTTTCAAGCTAAGAAATGGTTGAGAAGACAACAAATTTTTCGCAATTCTGCTGCTCCAAACGCTTAACCAGAATGGCCTTGGGAAAAAATACACATACCGTTGTAATCGGGCGAGTTTCTACTTTCAGATGTAATAGGAATTTTTGGGTTAGGTCAATCCGTTCGCAAGGTATGGCAGTTTGAAGCCAAGAAATTGTAGAGAAGGCAAAAAATTTTTCACAATTCTGCTGCTCCAAATGCTTAACCGGAATGGACTAGGCAAAAAATACACATACCGTTGTAATCGGGCGAGTTTCTACTTTCAGATGCAATAGGAATTTTTATGTTTGTTCGATCCGTTCGCGAGATATGGGAGTTTGAAACCAAGAAATGGTTGAGAAGGCAAAAAATTTTTCGCAATTCTGCTGCCCCAAACGCTTAACCAGAATGGCCTAGGGAAAAAATACACATACCGTTGTAATCGGGCGAGTTTCTACTTTCAAATGCAATAGGAATTTTTGGGTTAGGTCAATCCGTTCGCGAGATATGAGAGTTTGAAGCTATTATATGGTTGAGAAGACAACAAATTTTTCGCAAATCTGCTGCTCCAAACGCTTAACCAGGATGGCCTAGGGAAAAATACGCGTGCCCTTGTAATCGGGCGAGTTTCTACTTTCAGTTACAATAGGAATTTTTGGGTTAGGTCAATCCGTTCGCGAGATATGGGACTTTGAAGCTAAGAAATGGTTGTCAAAACAACAAGTTTTTCCCACTTCTGCTGCTCTAATCGCTTAACCAGAATGGCCTAGGGGCAAAATACACGTACCGTTGTAATCGGGCGAGTTTCTACTTTCAAGGGCAATAGGAATTTTTGGGTTAGGTCAATCGGTTCGCGACATATGGGAGTTTCAAGCTAAGAAATGGTTGAGAAGACAACAAATTTTTCGCAATTCTGCTGCTCCAAACGCTTAACCAGAATGGCCTAGGGAAAAAATACACATACCGTTGTAATCGGGCGAGTTTCTACTTCCAGATGCAATAGGAATTTTTGGGTTAGGTCAATCCGTTCGCGAGATATGGGAGTTTGAAGCCAAGAAATGGTAGAGAAGGCAAACAATTTTTCACAATTCTGCTGCTCCAAACGCTTAACCAGAATGGTCTAGGGAAAAAATACACATACCGTTGTAATCGGGCGAGTTTCTACTTTCAGACGCAGAAGGAACTTTTGGGTTAGGTCAATGCGTTCGCGAGATATGGGAGTTTGAAGCCAAGAAATGGTTGAGAAGGCAAAAAATTTTTCGTAATTCTGCTGCTCCAAACGCTTAACCAGAATGGCCTAGGGAAAAAATACGCATACCGTTGTAATGGGGCGAGTTTCTACTTTCAAATGCAATAGGAATTTTTGGGTTAGGTCAATCCGTTCGCGAGATATGAGAGTTTGAAGCTATGATATGGTTGAGAAGACAACAAATTTTTCGCAAATCTGCTGCTCCAAACGCTTAACCAAGATGGCCTAGGGAAAAATACGCGTGCCGTTGTAATCGGGCGAGTTTCTACTTTCAGTTACAATAGGAATTTTTGGGTTAGGTCAATCCGTTCGCGAGATATGGGACTTTGAAGCTAAGAAATGGTTGTCAAAACAACAAATTTTTCGCACTTCTGCTGCTCCAATCGCTTAACCAGAATGGCCTAGGGGAAAAATACACGTACCGTTGTAATCGGGCGAGTTTCTACTTTCAAGGGCAATAGGAATTTTTGGGTTAGGTCAATCGGTTCGCGAGATATGGGAGTTTCAAGCTAAGAAATGGTTGAGAAGACAACAAATTTTTCGCAATTCTGCTGCTCCAAACGCTTAACCAGAATGGCCTAGGGAAAAAATGCACATACCGTTGTAATCGGGCGAGTTTCTACTTCCAGATGCAATAGGAATTTTTGGGTTAGGTCAATCTGTTCGCGAGATATGGGAGTTTGAAGCCAAGAAATGGTAGAGAAGGCAAACAATTTCTCACAATTCTGCTGCTCCAAACGCTTAACCAGAATGGTCTAGGGAAAAAATACACATACCGTTGTAATCGGGCGAGTTTCTACTTTCAGACGCAGAAGGAATTTTTGGGTTAGGTCAATCCGTTCGCGAGATATGGGACTTTGAAGCTAAGAAATGGTTGAGAAGACAACAAATTTTTAGCAATTCTGCTTCTCCAAACGCTTAACCAGAATGGCCTAGGGAAAAAATACACATACCATTGTAATTAGGCGAATTTCTACTTTCAGATGCAATAGGAATTTAGGGTTACGTCAAACCGTTCGCGAGATGTGGGAGTTTAAAGCCAAGAAATGGTTGAGAAGGCAAAAAATTTTTCGCAATTCTGCTGCTCCAAACGCTTAACCAGAATGGCCTAGGGAAAAAATACACATACCGTTGTAATTAGGCGAATTTCTACTTTCAGATGCAATAGGAATTTAGGGTTACGTCAAACCGTTCGCGAGATATGGGAGTTTGAAGCCAAGAAATGGTGGAGAAGGCAAAAAATTTTTCACAATTTTGCTGCTCCAAACGTTTAACCAGAATGTCCTAGGGAAAATATACACGTACCGCTGTAATCGGGCGAGTTTCTACTTTCAGATGCAATAGGAATTTTTGGGTTAGGTCTATCCGTTCGCGAGATATGGGAGTTTGAAGCCAAGAAATGGTTGAGAAGACAACAAATTTTTCGCAATTCTGCTTCTCCAAACGCTTAACCAGAATGGCCTAGGGACAAAATACGCACACCGTTGTAATCGGGCGAGTTTCTACTTTCAGACGCAACAGGAATTTTTGGGTTTGGTCAATCCGTTCGCGAGATATGGGACTTTGTAGCTAAGAAATGGTAGAGAAGACAACAAATTTTTCGCAATTCTGCTGCTCCAAACGCTTAACCAGAATGGGCTAGGGAAAAAATACATATACCGTTGTAATCGGGCGAGTTTCTACTTTCAGACGCAACAGGAATTTTTGGGTTAGGTCAATCCGTTCGCGAGATATGGGAGTTTGAAGCTAAGAAATGGTTGAGAAGGCAACAAATTTTTCGCACTTCTACTGCTCCAAACGCTTAACCAGAATGGCCTAGGGAGAAAATACACATACCGTTGTAATCGGGCGAGTTTCTACTTTCAGACGCAGAAGGAATTTTTGGGTTAGGGCAATCCGTTCGCGAGATATGGGACTTTGAAGCTAAGAAATGGTTGAGAAGACAACAAATTTTTAGCAATTCTGCTTCTCCAAACGCTTAACCAGAATGGCCTAGGGAAAAAATACACATACCATTGTAATTAGGCGAATTTCTACTTTCAGATGCAATAGGAATTTAGGGTTACGTCAAACCTTTCGCGAGATATGGGAGTTTAAAGCCAAGAAATGGTTGAGAAGGCAAAAAATTTTTCGCAATTCTGCTGCTCCAAACGCTTAACCAGAATGGCCTAGGGAAAAAATACACGTACCGCTGTAATCGGGCGAGTTTCTACTTTCAGATGCAATAGGAATTTTTGGGTTAGGTCAATCCGTTCGCGAGATATGGGAGTTTGAAGCCAAGAAATGGTTGAGAAGACAACAAATTTTTCGCACTTCTGCTGCTCCAATCGCTTAACCAGAATGCCCTAGGGGAAAAATACACATACCGTTGTAATCGGGCGAGTTTCTACTTTCAGACGCAGAAGAAATTTTTGGGTTTGGTCAATCGGTTCGCGAGATATGGGACTTTGAAGCTAAGAAATGGTTGAGAAGACAACAAATTTTTAGCAATTCTGCTTCTCCAAACGCTTAACCAGAATGGCCTAGGGAAAAAATACGCACACCGTTGTAAACGGGCGAGTTTCTGCTTTCAAATGCAATAGGAATTTTTGGGTTAGGTCAATCCGTTCGCGAGATATGGGAGTTTGAAGCCAAGAAATGGTTGAGAAGGCAAAAAATTTTGCGCAATTCTGCTGCTCCAAAAGCTTAACCAGAATGCCCTAGGGAAAAAAATACACATACCGTTGTAATCGGCCGAGTGTCTACTTTCAGATGCAATAGGAATTTTTGGGTTAGGTCAATCCGTTCGCGAGATATGGGACTTTGAAGCTAATAAATGGTTGGGAAGACAACAAATTTTTCGCAAATCTGCTGCTCCAAACGCTTAACCAGAATGGCCTAGGGAAAAAATACGCGTACCGTTGTAATCGGGCGAGTTTCTACTTTCAAGGGCAATAGGAATTTTTGGGTTAGGTCAATCGGTTCGCGACATATGGGAGTTTCAAGCTAAGAAATGGTTGAGAAGACAACAAATTTTTCGCAATTCTGCTACTCCAAACGCTTAACCAGAATGGCCTTGGGAAAAAATACACATACCGTTGTAATCGGGCGAGTTTCTACTTTCAGATGCAATAGGAATTTTTGGGTTAGGTCAATCCGTTCGCAAGGTATGGGAGTTTGAAGCTAAGAAATTGTTGACAAGACCACAAATTTTTCGCACTTCTGCTGCTCCAATCGCTTGACCAGAATGCCCTAGGGGAAAAATACACGTACTGTTGTAATCGGGCGAGTTTCTGCTTTCAAATGCGATAGGAATTTTTGGGTTAGGACAATCCGTTCGCGAGATATGAGAGTTTGAAGCTAAGAAATGGTTGGGAAGACAACAAATTTTTCGCAATTCTGCTGCTCCTAACGCTTACCCAGAATGGCCTAGGGAAAAAATACGCATACCGTTGTAATCGAGCGAGTTTCTACTTTCAGTTACAATAGGAATTTTTGGGTTCGGTCAATCCGTTCGCGAGATATGGGACTTTGAAGCTAATAAATGGTTGAGAATACAACAAATTTTTCGCAATTCTGCTGCTCCAAACGCTTAACCAGAATGGGCTAGGGGAAAAATACACATACCGTTGTAATCGGGCGAGTTTCTACTTTCAGATGCAATAGGAATTTTTGGGTTAGGTCAATCCGTTCGCGAGATATGGGAGTTTGAAGCTAAGAAATGGTTGAGAAGACAACAAATTTTTCGCAAATCTGCTGCTCCAAACGCTTAACCAGAATGGCCTAGGGAAAAAATACGCATACCGTTGTAATCGGGCGAGTTTCAACTTTCAGTTACAATAGGAATTTTTGGGTTCGGTCAATCCGTTCGCGAGATATGGGACTTTGAAGCTAAGAAATGGTTGACAAGACCACAAATTTTTCGCAATTCTGCTGCTCCAATCGCTTGACCAGAATGCCCTAGGGGAAAAATACACGTACCGTTGTAATCCTGCGAGTTTCTACTTTCGAATGCAATAGGAATTTTTGGGTTAGGACAATCCGTTCGCGAGATATGAGAGTTTGAACCTAAGAAATGGTTGAGAAGACAACAAATTTTTCGCAATTCAGCTGCTCCAAACGCTTAACCAGAATGGCCTAGGGAAAAAATACACATACCGTTGTAATCGGGCGAGTTTCTACTTTCAGACGCAACAGGTATTTTTGGGTTAGGTCAATCCGTTCGCGAGATATGGGAGTTTGAAGCCAAGAAATGGTTGAGAAGGCAAAAAATTTTGCGCAATTCTGCTTCTCCAAACGCTTAACTAGATTGCCCTAGGGAAAAAATACACATACCGTTGTAATCGGCCGAGTTTCTACTTTCAGATGCAATAGGAATTTTT
Source organism: Ptiloglossa arizonensis (assembly GCF_051014685.1). NCBI lineage: Eukaryota > Metazoa > Arthropoda > Insecta > Hymenoptera > Colletidae > Ptiloglossa > Ptiloglossa arizonensis. Next base: position 160,271 of record NW_027479085.1, read on the forward strand.
GGGTTAGGTCAATCCGTTCGCGAGATATGGGACTTTGAAGCTAAGAAATGGTTGAGAAGATAACAAATTTTTCGCAATTCTGCTGCTCCAAACGCATAACCAGAATGGGCTAGGGAAAAAATACACATACCGCTGTAATCGGGAGAGTTTCTACTTTCACAAGCATCAGGAATTTTTGGGTTTGGTCAATCCGTTCGCGAGATATGGGAGTTTGAAGCCAAGAAATGGTTGAGAAGGCATAAAATTTTTCGCAATTCAGCTGATCCAAATGCTTAACAAGAATGGCCCAGGGGAAAAATACACGTACCGTTGTAATCGGGCGAGTTTCTACTTTTAGATGCAATAGGAATTTTTGGGTTAGGTCAATCCGTTCGCGAGATATGGGAGTTTGAAACTATGAAATGGTTGAGAAGACAACAAATTTTTCGCAATTCTGCTGCTCCAAACGCTTAACCAGAATGGCCTAGGGAAAAAATACGCATACCGTTATAATCGGGCGAGTGTCTACTTTCAGACGCAGAAGGAATTTTTGGGTTTGGTCAATCCGTTCGCGAGATATGGGACTTTGAAGCTAAGAAATGGTTGAGAAGACAACAAATTTTTCGCAACTCTGCTGATCCAAACGCTTAACCAGAACGGCCTAGGGGAAAAATACACATACCGTTGTAATCGGGCGAGTTTCTACTTTCAGACGCAACAGGAATTTTTGGGTTAGGTCAATCCGTTCGCGGGATATGGGACTTTGAAGCCAAGAAATGGTTGAGAAGACCACAAATTTTTCGCAATTCTGCTGCTCCAAACGTTTAACCAGAATGGCCTAGGGAAAAAATACACATACCGTTGTAATCGGGCAAGTTTCTACTTTCAGATACAATAGGAATTTTTGGGTTCGGTCAATCCGTTCGCGAGATATGGGACTTTGAAGCTAAGATATGGTTGACAAGACAACAAATTTTTCGCCCTCCTGCTGCTCCAATCGCTTAACCAGAATGGGCTAGGGAAAAAATACACATACCGTTGTAATCGGGCGAGTTTCTACCTTCAGACGCAACAGGAATTTTTGGGTTAGGTCAATCCGTTCGCGAGATATGGGACTTTGAAACTAAGAAATGGTTGAGAAGACAACAAATTTTTCCCAATTCTGCTGCTCCAAACGCTTAACCAGAATGGGCTAGGGAAAAAATACACATACCGTTGTAATCGGGCGAGTTTCTACTTTCAGTTACAATAGTAATTTTTGGTTTAGGACAATCCGTTCGCGAGATATGAGAGTTTGAAGCTAAGAAATGGTTGAGAAGAAAACAAATTTTTCGCAATCTGCTGCTCCAAACGCTTAACCAGAATGGCCTAGGGAAAAAATACGCATACCGTTATAATCAGGCGAGTGTCTACTTTCAGACGCAGAAGGAATTTTTGGGTTTGGTCAATCCGTTCGCGAGATATGGGAGTTTGAAGCCAAGAAATGGTTGAGAAGGCATAAAATTTTTCGCAATTCTGCTGATCCAAACGCTTAACCAGAATGGCGTAGGGGAAAAATACACGTACCGTTGTAATCGGGCGAGTTTCTACTTTCAGTTACATTAGGAATTTTTGGGTTCGGTCAATCCGTTCGCGAGATATGGGACTTTGAAGCTAAGAAATGGTTGAGAAGACAACAAATTTGTCGCAATTCTGCTGCTCCAAACGCTTAACCAGAATGGGCTAGGGAAAAAATACACATACCGTTGTAATCGGGAGAGTTTCTACTTTCAGACGCAACAGGAATTTTTGGGTTTGGTCAATCCGTTCGCGAGATATGGGACTTTGAATCTAAGAAATGGTTGAGAAGACAACAAATTTTTCGCAATTCTGCTGCTCCAAACGCATAACCAGAATGGGCAAGGGAAAAAATACACATACCGTTGTAATCGGGAGAGTTTCTACTTTCACAAGCATCAGCAATTTTTGGGTTTGGTCAATCCGTTCGCGAGATATGGGAGTTTGAAGCCAAGAAATGGTTGAGAAGGCATAAAATTTTTTACAATTCTGCTGATCCAAACGCTTAACGAGAATGGCGTAGGGGAAAAATACACGTACCGTTGTAATCGGGCGAGTTTCTACTTTTAGATGCAATAGGAATTTTTGGGTTAGGTCAATCCGTTCGCGAGATATGGGAGTTTGAAACTAAGAAATGGTTGAGAAGACAACAAATTTTTCGCAATTCTGCTGCTCCAAACGCTTAACCAGAATGGCCTAGGGAAAAAATACACATACCGTTGTAATCGGGCAAGTTTCTACTTTCAGTTACAATAGGAATTTTTGGGTTCGGTCAATCCGTTCGCGAGATATGGGAATTTGAAGCTAAGATATGGTTGACAAGACAACAAATTTTTCGCCCTCCTGCTGCTCCAATCGCTTAACCAGAATGGGCTAGGGAAAAAATACACATACCGTTGTAATCGGGCGAGTTTCTACTTTCAGTTACAATAGGAATTTTTGGGTTCGGTCAATCCGTTCGCGAGATATGGGACTTTGAAGCTAAGAAATGGTTGAGAAGACAACAAATTTTTCGCAATTCTGCTGCTCCAAACGCTTAACCAGAATGGGCTAGGGAAAAAATACACATACCGTTGTAACCGGGAGAGTTTCTACTTTCTCAAGCATCAGGAATTTTTGGGTTTGGTCAATCCGCTCGCGAGATATGGGAGTTTGAAGCCAAGAAATGGTTGAGAAGGCATAAAATTTTTCGCAATTCTGCTGATCCAAACGCTTAACCAGAATGGCCTAGGGGAAAAATACACATACCGTTGTAATCGGGCGAGTTTCTACTTTCAGACGCAGAAGGAATTTTTGGGTTTGGTCAATCGGTTCTCGAGATATGGGAGTTTGAAGCCAAGGAATGGTTGAGAAGGCAAAATATTTTTCGCAATTCTGCTGCTCCAAACGCATAACCAGAATGGCCTAGGGAAAAAATACACATACCGTTGTAATCGGGCGAGTTTCTACTTTCAGACGCAACAGGTATTTTTGGGTTAGGTCAATCCGTTCGCGAGATATGGGAGTTTGAAACCAAGAAATGGTTGAGAAGGCAAAAAATTTTGCGCAATTCTGCTAATCCAAACGCTTAACCAGAATGCCCTAGGGAAAAAATACACATACCGTTGTAATCGGCCGAGTTTCTACTTTCAGATGCAATAGGAATTTTTGGGTTAGCTCAATCCGTTCGCGAGATATGGGAGTTTGAAGCCAAGGAATGGTTGAGAAGGCAAAATATTTTTCGCAATTCTGCTGCTCCAAACGCATAACCAGAATGGCCTAGGGAAAAAATACGCATACCGTTGTAATCGGGCGAGTTTCTACTTTCAGACGCAGCAGGAATTTTTGGGTTTGGTCAATCCGTTCGCGAGATATGGGTCTTTGAAGCTAAGAAATGGTTGAGAAGACAACAAATTTTCCGCAATTCTGCTGCTCCAAACGCTTAACCAAATTGGGCTAGGGAAAAAATACACATACCGTTGTAATCGGGAGAGTTTCTACTTTCAGACGCAACAGGAATTTTTGCGTTTGGTCAATCCGTTCGCGAGATATGGGACTTTGAATCTAAGAAATGGTTGAGAAGACAACAAATTTTTCGCAATTCTGCTGCTCCAAACGCATAACCAGAATGGGCTAGGGAAAAAATACACATACCGTTGTAATCGGGAGAGTTTCTACTTTCACAAGCATCAGCAATTTTTGGGTTTGGTCAATCCGTTCGCGAGATATGGGAGTTAGAAGCCAAGAAATGGTTGAGAAGGCATAAAATTTTTCGCAATTCTGCTGATCCAAACGCTTAACCAGAATGGCGTAGGGGAAAAATACACGTACCGTTGTAATCGGGCGAGTTTCTACTTTTAGATGCAATAGGAATTTTTGGGTTAGGTCAATCCGTTCGCGAGATATGGGAGTTTGAAACTAAGAAATGGTTGAGAAGACAACAAATTTTTCGCAATTCTGCTGCTCCAAACGCTTAACCAGAATGGCCTAGGGAAAAAATACACATACCGTTGTAATCGGGCAAGTTTCTACTTTCAGTTACAATAGGAATTTTTGGGTTCGGTCAATCCGTTCGCGAGATATGGGAATTTGAAGCTAAGATATGGTTGACAAGACAACAAATTTTTCGCGCTCCCGCTGCTCCAATCGCTTAACCAGAATGGGCTAGGGAAAAAATACACATACCGTTGTAATCGGGCGAGTTTCTACTTTCAGTTACAATAGGAATTTTTGGGTTCGGTCAATCCGTTCGCGAGATATGGGACTTTGAAGCTAAGAAATGGTTGAGAAGGCAAAAAATTTTTCGCAATTTTGCTGCTCCAAACGCTTAACCAGAATGCCCTAGGGAAAAAATACACATACCGTTGTAATCGGGCAAGTTTCTACTTTCAGTTGCAATAGGAATTTTTGGGTTCGGTCAATCCGTTCGCGAGATATGGGACTTTGAAGCTAAGATATGGTTGACAAGACAACAAATTTTTCGCCCTCCTGCTGCTCCAATCGCTTAACCAGAATGGGCTAGGGAAAAAATACACATACCGTTGTAATCGGGCGAGTTTCTACTTTCAGTTACAATAGGAATTTTTGGGTTCGGTCAATCCGTTCGCGAGATATGGGACTTTGAAGCTAAGAAATGGTTGAGAAGACAACAAATTTTTCGCAATTCTGCTGCTCCAAACGCTTAACCAGAATGGGCTAGGGAAAAAATACACATACCGTTGTAACCGGGAGAGTTTCTACTTTCACAAGCATCAGGAATTTTTGGGTTTGGTCAATCTGCTCGCGAGATATGGGAGTTTGAAGCCAAGAAATGGTTGAGAAGGCAAAAAATTTTTCGCAATTCTGCTGCTCCAAACGCTTAACCAGAATGGCCTAGGGAAAAAATACACATACCGTTGTAATCGGGCGAGTTTCTAACTTCAGACGCAACAGGAATTTTTGGGTTAGGTCAATCCGTTCGCGAGATATGGGACTTTGAAACTAAGAAATGGTTGAGAAGACAACAAATTTTTCGCAATTTTGCTGCTCCAAACGCTTAACCAGAATGGGCTAGGGAAAAAATACACACACCGTTGTAATCGGGAGAGTTTCTACTTTCAGACGCAACAGAAATTTTTGGGTTTGGTCAATCCGTTCGCGAGATATGGGACTTTGAATCTAAGAAATGGTTGAGAAGACAACAAATTTTTCGCAATTCTGCTGCTCCAAACGCTTAACCAGAATGGGCTAGGGAAAAAATACACATACCGTTGTAACCGGGAGAGTTTCTACTTTTACAAGCATCAGGAATTTTTGGGTTTGGTCAATCAGCTCGCGAGATATGGGAGTTTGAAGCCAGGAAATGGTTGAGAAGGCAAAAAATTTTTCGCAATTCTGCTGCTCCAAACGCTTAACCAGAATGGCCTAGGGAAAAAATACACATACCGTTGTAATCGGGCGAGTTTCTACCTTCAGACGCAACAGGAATTTTTGGGTTAGGTCAATCCGTTCGCGAGATATGGGAGTTTGAAGCCAAGAAATGGTTGAGAAGGCAAAAAATTTTGCGCAATTCTGCTAATCCAAACGCTTAACCAGAATGCCCTAGGGAAAAAATACACATACCGTTGTAATCGGCCGAGTTTCTACTTTCAGATGCAATAGGAATTTTTGGGTTAGGTCAATCCGTTCGCGAGATATGGGAGTTTGAAGCCAAGGAATGGTTGAGAAGGCAAAATATTTTTCGCAATTCTGCTGCTCCAAACGCATAACCAGAATGGCCTAGGGAAAAAATACGCATACCGTTGTAATCGGGCGAGTTTCTACTTTCAGACGCAGCAGGAATTTTTGGGTTTGGTCAATCCGTTCGCGAGATATGGGTCTTTGAAGCTAAGAAATGGTTGAGAAGACAACAAATTTTCCGCAATTCTGCTGCTCCAAATGCTTAACCAGAATGGGCTAGGGAAAAAATACACATACCGTTGTAATCGGGAGAGTTTCTACTTTCAGACGCAACAGAAATTTTTGGGTTTGGTCAATCCGTTCGCGAGATATGGGACTTTGAATCTAAGAAATGGTTGAGAAGACAACAAATTTTTCGCAATTCTGCTGCTGCAAACGCATAACCAGAATGGGCTAGGGAAAAAATACACATACCGTTGTAATCGGGAGAGTTTCTACTTTCACAAGCATCAGCAATTTTTGGGTTTGGTCAATCCGTTCGCGAGATATGGGAGTTTGAAGCCAAGAAATGGTTGAGAAGGCATAAAATTTTTCGCAATTCTGCTGATCCAAACGCTTAACCAGAATGGCGTAGGGGAAAAATACACGTACCGTTGTAATCGGGCGAGTTTCTACTTTTAGATGCAATAGGAATTTTTGGGTTAGGTCAATCCGTTCGCGAGATATGGGAGTTTGAAACTAAGAAATGGTTGAGAAGACAACAAATTTTTCGCAATTCTGCTGCTCCAAACGCTTAACCAGAATGGCCTAGGGAAAAAATACACATACCGTTGTAATCGGGCAAGTTTCTACTTTCAGTTACAATAGGAATTTTTGGGTTCGGTCAATCCGTTCGCGAGATATGGGAATTTGAAGCTAAGATATGGTTGACAAGACAACAAATTTTTCGCCCTCCTGCTGCTCCAATCGCTTAACCAGAATGGGCTAGGGAAAAAATACACATACCGTTGTAATCGGGCGAGTTTCTACTTTCAGTTACAATAGGAATTTTTGGGTTCGGTCAATCCGTTCGCGAGATATGGGACTTTGAAGCTAAGAAATGGTTGAGAAGACAACAAATTTTTCGCAATTCTGCTGCTCCAAACGCTTAACCAGAATGGGCTAGGGAAAAAATACACATACCGTTGTAACCGGGAGAGTTTCTACTTTCTCAAGCATCAGGAATTTTTGGGTTTGGTCAATCCGCTCGCGAGATATGGGAGTTTGAAGCCAAGAAATGGTTGAGAAGGAATAAAATTTTTCGCAATTCTGCTGATCCAAACGCTTAACCAGAATGGCCTAGGGGAAAAATACACATACCGTTGTAATCGGGCAAGTTTCTAATTTCAGTTACAATAGGAATTTTTGGGTTCGGTCAATCCGTTCGCGAGATATGGGACTTTGAAGCTAAGATATGGTTGACAAGACAACAAATTTTTCGCCCTCCTGCTGCTCCAATCGCTTAACCAGAATGGGCTAGGGAAAAAATACACATACCGTTGTAATCGGGCGAGTTTCTACTTTCAGTTACAATAGGAATTTTTGGGTTCGGTCAATCCGTTCGCGAGATATGGGACTTTGAAGCTAAGAAATGGTTGAGAAGACAACAAATTTTTCGCAATTCTGCTGCTCCAAACGCTTAACCAGAATGGGCTAGGGAAAAAATACACATACCGTTGTAACCGGGAGAGTTTCTACTTTCACAAGCATCAGGAATTTTTGGGTTTGGTCAATCAGCTCGCGAGATATGGGAGTTTGAAGCCAGGAAATGGTTGAGAAGGCAAAAAATTTTTCGCAATTCTGCTGCTCCAAACGCTTAACCAGAATGGCCTAGGGAAAAAATACACATACCGTTGTAATCGGGCGAGTTTCTACCTTCAGACGCAACAGGAATTTTTGGGTTAGGTCAATCCGTTCGCGAGATATGGGAGTTTGAAGCCAAGAAATGGTTGAGAAGGCAAAAAATTTTGCGCAATTCTGCTAATCCAAACGCTTAACCAGAATGCCCTAGGGAAAAAATACACATACCGTTGTAATCGGCCGAGTTTCTACTTTCAGATGCAATAGGAATTTTTGGGTTAGGTCAATCCGTTCGCGAGATATGGGAGTTTGAAGCCAAGGAATGGTTGAGAAGGCAAAATATTTTTCGCAATTCTGCTGCTCCAAACGCATAACCAGAATGCCCTAGGGAAAAAATACGCATACCGTTGTAATCGGGAGAGTTTCTACTTTCACAAGCATCAGCAATTTTTGGGTTTGGTCAATCCGTTCGCGAGATATGGGAGTTTGAAGCCAAGAAATGGTTGAGAAGGCATAAAATTTTTCGCAATTCTGCTGATCCAAACGCTTAACCAGAATGGCCTAGGGAAAAAATACACATACCGTTGTAATCGGGCGAGTTTCTACTTTCAGTTACAATAGTAATTTTTGGGTTAGGACAATCCGTTCGCGAGATATGAGAGTTTGAAGCTAAGAAATGGTTGAGAAGAAATCAAATTTTTCGCAATCTGCTGCTCCAAACGCTTAACCAGAATGGCCTAGGGAAAAAATACACATACCGTTGTAATCGGGCGAGTTTCTACTTTCAGTTACAATAGTAATTTTTGGGTTAGGACAATCCGTTCGCGAGATATGAGAGTTTGAAGCTAAGAAATGGTTGAGAAGAAATCAAATTTTTCGCAATCTGCTGCTCCAAACGCTTAACCAGAATGGCCTAGGGAAAAAATACACATACCGTTGTAATCGGGCGAGTTTCTACTTTCAGACGCAGAAGGAATTTTTGGGTTTGGTCAATCGGTTCTCGAGATATGGGAGTTTGAAGCCAAGGAATGGTTGAGAAGGCAAAATATTTTTCGCAATTCTGCTGCTCCAAACGCATAACCAGAATGGCCTAGGGAAAAAGTACACATACCGTTGTAATCGGGCGAGTTTCTACTTTCAGACGCAACAGGTATTTTTGGGTTAGGTCAATCCGTTCGCGAGATATGGGAGTTTGAAACCAAGAAATGGTTGAGAAGGCAAAAAATTTTGCGCAATTCTGCTAATCCAAACGCTTAACCAGAATGCCCTAGGGAAAAAATACACATACCGTTGTAATCGGCCGAGTTTCTACTTTCAGATGCAATAGGAATTTTTGGGTTAGGTCAATCCGTTCGCGAGATATGGGAGTTTGAAGCCAAGGAATGGTTGAGAAGGCAAAATATTTTTCGCAATTCTGCTGCTCCAAACGCATAACCAGAATGGCCTAGGGAAAAAATACGCATACCGTTGTAATCGGGCGAGTTTCTACTTTCAGACGCAGCAGGAATTTTTGGGTTTGGTCAATCCGTTCGCGAGATATGGGTCTTTGAAGCTAAGAAATGGTTGAGAAGACAACAAATTTTCCGCAATTCTGCTGCTCCAAACGCTTAACCAAATTGGGCTAGGGAAAAAATACACATACCGTTGTAATCGGGAGAGTTTCTACTTTCAGACGCAACAGGAATTTTTGCGTTTGGTCAATCCGTTCGCGAGATATGGGACTTTGAATCTAAGAAATGGTTGAGAAGACAACAAATTTTTCGCAATTCTGCTGCTCCAAACGCATAACCAGAATGGGCTAGGGAAAAAATACACATACCGTTGTAATCGGGAGAGTTTCTACTTTCACAAGCATCAGCAATTTTTGGGTTTGGTCAATCCGTTCGCGAGATATGGGAGTTTGAAGCCAAGAAATGGTTGAGAAGGCATAAAATTTTTCGCAATTCTGCTGATCCAAACGCTTAACCAGAATGGCGTAGGGAAAAATACACGTACCGTTGTAATCGGGCGAGTTTCTACTTTTAGATGCAATAGGAATTTTTGGGTTAGGTCAATCCGTTCGCGAGATATGGGAGTTTGAAACTAAGAAATGGTTGAGAAGACAACAAATTTTTCGCAATTCTGCTGCTCCAAACGCTTAACCAGAATGGCCGAGGGAAAAAATACACATACCGTTGTAATCGGGCAAGTTTCTACTTTCAGTTACAATAGGAATTTTTGGGTTCGGTCAATCCGTTCGCGAGATATGGGAATTTGAAGCTAAGATATGGTTGACAAGACAACAAATTTTTCGCCCTCCCGCTGCTCCAATCGCTTAACCAGAATGGCCTAGGGAAAAAATACACATACCGTTGTAATCGGGCGAGTTCCTACTTTCAGTTACAATAGGAATTTTTGGGTTCGGTCAATCCGTTCGCGAGATATGGGACTTTGAAGCTAAGAAATGGTTGAGAAGGCAAACAATTTTTCGCAATTTTGCTGCTCCAAACGCTTAACCAGAATGCCCTAGGGAAAAAATACACATACCGTTGTAATCGGGAGAGTTTCTACATTCAAATGCAATAGGAATTTTTGGGTTAGGTCAATCCGTTCGCGAGATATGAGAGTTTAAAGCTAAGAAATGGTTGAGAAGACAACAAATTTTTCGCAACTCTGCTGATCCAAACGCTTAACCAGAATGGCCTAGGGGAAAAATACACATACCGTTGTAATCGGGCGAGTTTCTACTTTCAGACGCAACAGGAATTTTTGGGTTAGGTCAATCCGTTCGCGGGATATGGGACTTTGAAGCCAAGAAATGGTTGAGAAGGCAAAAAATTTTTCGCAATACTGCAGCTCCAAACGCTTAACCAGAATGGCCTAGGGAAAAAATACACATACCGTTGTAATCGGGCGAGTTTCTACTTTCAGTTACAATAGTAATTTTTGGGTTAGGACAATCCGTTCGCGAGATATGAGAGTTTGAAGCTAAGAAATGGTTGAGAAGAAATCAAATTTTTCGCAATCTGCTGCTCCAAACGCTTAACCAGAATGGCCTAGGGAAAAAATACACATACCGTTGTAATCGGGCGAGTTTCTACTTTCAGTTACAATAGTAATTTTTGGGTTAGGACAATCCGTTCGCGAGATATGAGAGTTTGAAGCTAAGAAATGGTTGAGAAGAAAACAAATTTTTCGCAATCTGCTGCTCCAAACGCTTAACCAGAATGGCCTAGGGAAGAAATACACATACCGTTGTAATCGGGCGAGTTTCTACTTTCAGTTACAATAGGAATTTTTGGGTTCGGTCAATCCGTTCGCGAGATATGGTACTTTGAAGCTAAGAAATGGTTGAGAAGACAACAAATTTTTCGCAATTCTGCTGCTCCAAACGCTTAACCAGAATGTCGTAGGGGAAAAATACACGTACCGTTGTAATCGGGCGAGTTTCTACTTTTAGATGCAATAGGAATTTTTGGGTTAGGTCAATCCGTTCGCGAGATATGGGAGTTTGAAACTAAGAAAGGGTTGAGAAGACCACAAATTTTTCGCAATTCTGCTGCTCCAAACGCTTAACCAGAATGGCCTAGGGAAAAAATACACATACCGTTGTAATCGGGCAAGTTTCTACTTTCAGTTACAATAGGAATTTTTGGGTTCGGTCAATCCGTTCGCGAGATATGGGACTTTGAAGCTAAGATATGGTTGACAAGACAACAAATTTTTCGCCCTCCTGCTGCTCCAATCGCTTAACCAGAATGGGCTAGGGAAAAAATACACATACCGTTGTAATCGGGCGAGTTTCTACTTTCAGTTACAATAGGAATTTTTGGGTTCGGTCAATCCGTTCGCGAGATATGGGACTTTGAAGCTAAGAAATGGTTGAGAAGACAACAAATTTTTCGCAATTCTGCTGCTCCAAACGCTTAACCAGAATGGGCTAGGGAAAAAATACACATACCTTTGTAACCGGGAGAGTTTCTACTTTCACAAGCATCAGGAATTTTTGGGTTTGGTCAATCTGCTCGCGAGATATGGGAGTTTGAAGCCAAGAAATGGTTGAGAAGGCAAAAAATTTTTCGCAATTCTGCTGCTCCAAACGCTTAACCAGAATGGCCTAGGGAAAAAATACACATACCGTTGTAATCGGGCGAGTTTCTAACTTCAGACGCAACAGGAATTTTTGGGTTAGGTCAATCCGTTCGCGAGATATGGGACTTTGAAACTAAGAAATGGTTGAGAAGACAACAAATTTTTCGCAATTTTGCTGCTCCAAACGCTTAACCAGAATGGGCTAGGGAAAAAATACACACACCGTTGTAATCGGGAGAGTTTCTACTTTCAGACGCAACAGAAATTTTTGGGTTTGGTCAATCCGTTCGCGAGATATGGGACTTTGAATCTAAGAAATGGTTGAGAAGACAACAAATTTTTCGCAATTCTGCTGCTCCAAACGCATAACCAGAATGGGCTAGGGAATAAATACACATACCGTTGTAATCGGGAGAGTTTCTACTTTCACAAGCATCAGCAATTTTTGGGTTTGGTCAATCCGTTCGCGAGATATGGGAGTTTGAAGCCAAGAAATGGTTGAGAAGGCATAAAATTTTTCGCAATTCTCCTGATCCAAACGCTTAACCAGAATGGCGTAGGGGAAAAATACACGTACCGTTGTAATCGGGCGAGTTTCTACTTTTAGATGCAATAGGAATTTTTGGGTTAGGTCAATCCGTTCGCGAGATATGGGAGTTTGAAACTAAGAAATGGTTGAGACGACAACAAATTTTTCGCAATTCTGCTGCTCCAAACGCTTAACCAGAATGGCCTAGGGAAAAAATACACATACCGTTGTAATCGGGCAAGTTTCTAATTTCAGTTACAATAGGAATTTTTGGGTTCGGTCAATCCGTTCGCGAGATATGGGACTTTGAAGCTAAGATATGGTTGACAAGACAACAAATTTTTCGCCCTCCTGCTGCTCCAATCGCTTAACCAGAATGGGCTAGGGAAAAAATACACATACCGTTGTAATCGGGCGAGTTTCTACTTTCAGTTACAATAGGAATTTTTGGGTTCGGTCAATCCGTTCGCGAGATATGGGACTTTGAAGCTAAGAAATGGTTGAGAAGACAACAAATTTTTCGCAATTCTGCTGCTCCAAACGCTTAACCAGAATGGGCTAGGGAAAAAATACACATACCGTTGTAACCGGGAGAGTTTCTACTTTTACAAGCATCAGGAATTTTTGGGTTTGGTCAATCAGCTCGCGAGATATGGGAGTTTGAAGCCAGGAAATGGTTGAGAAGGCAAAAAATTTTTCGCAATTCTGCTGCTCCAAACGCTTAACCAGAATGGCCTAGGGAAAAAATACACATACCGTTGTAATCGGGCGAGTTTCTACCTTCAGACGCAACAGGAATTTTTGGGTTAGGTCAATCCGTTCGCGAGATATGGGAGTTTGAAGCCAAGAAATGGTTGAGAAGGCAAAAAATTTTGCGCAATTCTGCTAATCCAAACGCTTAACCAGAATGCCCTAGGGAAAAAATACACATACCGTTGTAATCGGCCGAGTTTCTACTTTCAGATGCAATAGGAATTTTTGGGTTAGGTCAATCCGTTCGCGAGATATGGGAGTTTGAAGCCAAGGAATGGTTGAGAAGGCAAAATATTTTTCGCAATTCTGCTGCTCCAAACGCATAACCAGAATGGCCTAGGGAAAAAATACGCATACCGTTGTAATCGGGCGAGTTTCTACTTTCAGACGCAGCAGGAATTTTTGGGTTTGGTCAATCCGTTCGCGAGATATGGGTCTTTGAAGCTAAGAAATGGTTGAGAAGACAACAAATTTTCCGCAATTCTGCTGCTCCAAATGCTTAACCAGAATGGGCTAGGGAAAAAATACACATACCGTTGTAATCGGGAGAGTTTCTACTTTCAGACGCAACAGAAATTTTTGGGTTTGGTCAATCCGTTCGCGAGATATGGGACTTTGAATCTAAGAAATGGTTGAGAAGACAACAAATTTTTCGCAATTCTGCTGCTGCAAACGCATAACCAGAATGGGCTAGGGAAAAAATACACATACCGTTGTAATCGGGAGAGTTTCTACTTTCACAAGCATCAGCAATTTTTGGGTTTGGTCAATCCGTTCGCGAGATATGGGAGTTTGAAGCCAAGAAATGGTTGAGAAGGCATAAAATTTTTCGCAATTCTGCTGATCCAAACGCTTAACCAGAATGGCGTAGGGGAAAAATACACGTACCGTTGTAATCGGGCGAGTTTCTACTTTTAGATGCAATAGGAATTTTTGGGTTAGGTCAATCCGTTCGCGAGATATGGGAGTTTGAAACTAAGAAATGGTTGAGAAGACAACAAATTTTTCGCAATTCTGCTGCTCCAAACGCTTAACCAGAATGGCCTAGGGAAAAAATACACATACCGTTGTAATCGGGCAAGTTTCTACTTTCAGTTACAATAGGAATTTTTGGGTTCGGTCAATCCGTTCGCGAGATATGGGAATTTGAAGCTAAGATATGGTTGACAAGACAACAAATTTTTCGCCCTCCTGCTGCTCCAATCGCTTAACCAGAATGGGCTAGGGAAAAAATACACATACCGTTGTAATCGGGCGAGTTTCTACTTTCAGTTACAATAGGAATTTTTGGGTTCGGTCAATCCGTTCGCGAGATATGGGACTTTGAAGCTAAGAAATGGTTGAGAAGACAACAAATTTTTCGCAATTCTGCTGCTCCAAACGCTTAACCAGAATGGGCTAGGGAAAAAATACACATACCGTTGTAACCGGGAGAGTTTCTACTTTCTCAAGCATCAGGAATTTTTGGGTTTGGTCAATCCGCTCGCGAGATATGGGAGTTTGAAGCCAAGAAATGGTTGAGAAGGCATAAAATTTTTCGCAATTCTGCTGATCCAAACGCTTAACCAGAATGGCCTAGGGGAAAAATACACATACCGTTGTAATCGGGCAAGTTTCTAATTTCAGTTACAATAGGAATTTTTGGGTTCGGTCAATCCGTTCGCGAGATATGGGACTTTGAAGCTAAGATATGGTTGACAAGACAACAAATTTTTCGCCCTCCTGCTGCTCCAATCGCTTAACCAGAATGGGCTAGGGAAAAAATACACATACCGTTGTAATCGGGCGAGTTTCTACTTTCAGTTACAATAGGAATTTTTGGGTTCGGTCAATCCGTTCGCGAGATATGGGACTTTGAAGCTAAGAAATGGTTGAGAAGACAACAAATTTTTCGCAATTCTGCTGCTCCAAACGCTTAACCAGAATGGGCTAGGGAAAAAATACACATACCGTTGTAACCGGGAGAGTTTCTACTTTCACAAGCATCAGGAATTTTTGGGTTTGGTCAATCAGCTCGCGAGATATGGGAGTTTGAAGCCAGGAAATGGTTGAGAAGGCAAAAAATTTTTCGCAATTCTGCTGCTCCAAACGCTTAACCAGAATGGCCTAGGGAAAAAATACACATACCGTTGTAATCGGGCGAGTTTCTACCTTCAGACGCAACAGGAATTTTTGGGTTAGGTCAATCCGTTCGCGAGATATGGGAGTTTGAAGCCAAGAAATGGTTGAGAAGGCAAAAAATTTTGCGCAATTCTGCTAATCCAAACGCTTAACCAGAATGCCCTAGGGAAAAAATACACATACCGTTGTAATCGGCCGAGTTTCTACTTTCAGATGCAATAGGAATTTTTGGGTTAGGTCAATCCGTTCGCGAGATATGGGAGTTTGAAGCCAAGGAATGGTTGAGAAGGCAAAATATTTTTCGCAATTCTGCTGCTCCAAACGCATAACCAGAATGCCCTAGGGAAAAAATACGCATACCGTTGTAATCGGGAGAGTTTCTACTTTCACAAGCATCAGCAATTTTTGGGTTTGGTCAATCCGTTCGCGAGATATGGGAGTTTGAAGCCAAGAAATGGTTGAGAAGGCATAAAATTTTTCGCAATTCTGCTGATCCAAACGCTTAACCAGAATGGCCTAGGGAAAAAATACACATACCGTTGTAATCGGGCGAGTTTCTACTTTCAGTTACAATAGTAATTTTTGGGTTAGGACAATCCGTTCGCGAGATATGAGAGTTTGAAGCTAAGAAATGGTTGAGAAGAAATCAAATTTTTCGCAATCTGCTGCTCCAAACGCTTAACCAGAATGGCCTAGGGAAAAAATACACATACCGTTGTAATCGGGCGAGTTTCTACTTTCAGTTACAATAGTAATTTTTGGGTTAGGACAATCCGTTCGCGAGATATGAGAGTTTGAAGCTAAGAAATGGTTGAGAAGAAATCAAATTTTTCGCAATCTGCTGCTCCAAACGCTTAACCAGAATGGCCTAGGGAAAAAATACACATACCGTTGTAATCGGGCGAGTTTCTACTTTCAGACGCAGAAGGAATTTTTGGGTTTGGTCAATCGGTTCTCGAGATATGGGAGTTTGAAGCCAAGGAATGGTTGAGAAGGCAAAATATTTTTCGCAATTCTGCTGCTCCAAACGCATAACCAGAATGGCCTAGGGAAAAAGTACACATACCGTTGTAATCGGGCGAGTTTCTACTTTCAGACGCAACAGGTATTTTTGGGTTAGGTCAATCCGTTCGCGAGATATGGGAGTTTGAAACCAAGAAATGGTTGAGAAGGCAAAAAATTTTGCGCAATTCTGCTAATCCAAACGCTTAACCAGAATGCCCTAGGGAAAAAATACACATACCGTTGTAATCGGCCGAGTTTCTACTTTCAGATGCAATAGGAATTTTTGGGTTAGGTCAATCCGTTCGCGAGATATGGGAGTTTGAAGCCAAGGAATGGTTGAGAAGGCAAAATATTTTTCGCAATTCTGCTGCTCCAAACGCATAACCAGAATGGCCTAGGGAAAAAATACGCATACCGTTGTAATCGGGCGAGTTTCTACTTTCAGACGCAGCAGGAATTTTTGGGTTTGGTCAATCCGTTCGCGAGATATGGGTCTTTGAAGCTAAGAAATGGTTGAGAAGACAACAAATTTTCCGCAATTCTGCTGCTCCAAACGCTTAACCAAATTGGGCTAGGGAAAAAATACACATACCGTTGTAATCGGGAGAGTTTCTACTTTCAGACGCAACAGGAATTTTTGCGTTTGGTCAATCCGTTCGCGAGATATGGGACTTTGAATCTAAGAAATGGTTGAGAAGACAACAAATTTTTCGCAATTCTGCTGCTCCAAACGCATAACCAGAATGGGCTAGGGAAAAAATACACATACCGTTGTAATCGGGAGAGTTTCTACTTTCACAAGCATCAGCAATTTTTGGGTTTGGTCAATCCGTTCGCGAGATATGGGAGTTTGAAGCCAAGAAATGGTTGAGAAGGCATAAAATTTTTCGCAATTCTGCTGATCCAAACGCTTAACCAGAATGGCGTAGGGGAAAAATACACGTACCGTTGTAATCGGGCGAGTTTCTACTTTTAGATGCAATAGGAATTTTTGGGTTAGGTCAATCCGTTCGCGAGATATGGGAGTTTGAAACTAAGAAATGGTTGAGAAGACAACAAATTTTTCGCAATTCTGCTGCTCCAAACGCTTAACCAGAATGGCCTAGGGAAAAAATACACATACCGTTGTAATCGGGCAAGTTTCTACTTTCAGTTACAATAGGAATTTTTGGGTTCGGTCAATCCGTTCGCGAGATATGGGAATTTGAAGCTAAGATATGGTTGACAAGACAACAAATTTTTCGCCCTCCCGCTGCTCCAATCGCTTAACCAGAATGGCCTAGGGAAAAAATACACATACCGTTGTAATCGGGCGAGTTCCTACTTTCAGTTACAATAGGAATTTTTGGGTTCGGTCAATCCGTTCGCGAGATATGGGACTTTGAAGCTAAGAAATGGTTGAGAAGGCAAACAATTTTTCGCAATTTTGCTGCTCCAAACGCTTAACCAGAATGCCCTAGGGAAAAAATACACATACCGTTGTAATCGGGAGAGTTTCTACATTCAAATGCAATAGGAATTTTTGGGTTAGGTCAATCCGTTCGCGAGATATGAGAGTTTAAAGCTAAGAAATGGTTGAGAAGACAACAAATTTTTCGCAACTCTGCTGATCCAAACGCTTAACCAGAATGGCCTAGGGGAAAAATACACATACCGTTGTAATCGGGCGAGTTTCTACTTTCAGACGCAACAGGAATTTTTGGGTTAGGTCAATCCGTTCGCGGGATATGGGACTTTGAAGCCAAGAAATGGTTGAAAAGGCAAAAAATTTTTCGCAATTCTGCAGCTCCAAACGCTTAACCAGAATGGCCTAGGGAAAAAATACACATACCGTTGTAATCGGGAGAGTTTCTACATTCAAATGCAATAGGAATTTTTGGGTTAGGTCAATCCGTTCGCGAGATATGAGAGTTTAAAGCTAAGAAATGGTTGAGAAGACAACAAATTTTTCGCAACTCTGCTGATCCAAACGCTTAACCAGAATGGCCTAGGGGAAAAATACACATACCGTTGTAATCGGGCGAGTTTCTACTTTCAGACGCAACAGGAATTTTTGGGTTAGGTCAATCCGTTCGCGGGATATGGGACTTTGAAGCCAAGAAATGGTTGAAAAGGCAAAAAATTTTTCGCAATTCTGCAGCTCCAAACGCTTAACCAGAATGGCCTAGGGAAAAAATACACATACCGTTGTAATCGGGCGAGTTTCTACTTTCAGTTACAATAGTAATTTTTGGGTTAGGACAATCCGTTCGCGAGATATGAGAGTTTGAAGCTAAGAAATGGTTGAGAAGAAATCAAATTTTTCGCAATCTGCTGCTCCAAACGCTTAACCAGAATGGCCTAGGGAAAAAATACACATACCGTTGTAATCGGGCGAGTTTCTACTTTCAGACGCAGAAGGAATTTTTGGGTTTGGTCAATCGGTTCTCGAGATATGGGAGTTTGAAGCCAAGGAATGGTTGAGAAGGCAAAATATTTTTCGCAATTCTGCTGCTCCAAACGCATAACCAGAATGGCCTAGGGAAAAAGTACACATACCGTTGTAATCGGGCGAGTTTCTACTTTCAGACGCAACAGGTATTTTTGGGTTAGGTCAATCCGTTCGCGAGATATGGGAGTTTGAAACCAAGAAATGGTTGAGAAGGCAAAAAATTTTGCGCAATTCTGCTAATCCAAACGCTTAACCAGAATGCCCTAGGGAAAAAATACACATACCGTTGTAATCGGCCGAGTTTCTACTTTCAGATGCAATAGGAATTTTTGGGTTAGGTCAATCCGTTCGCGAGATATGGGAGTTTGAAGCCAAGGAATGGTTGAGAAGGCAAAATATTTTTCGCAATTCTGCTGCTCCAAACGCATAACCAGAATGGCCTAGGGAAAAAATACGCATACCGTTGTAATCGGGCGAGTTTCTACTTTCAGACGCAGCAGGAATTTTTGGGTTTGGTCAATCCGTTCGCGAGATATGGGTCTTTGAAGCTAAGAAATGGTTGAGAAGACAACAAATTTTCCGCAATTCTGCTGCTCCAAACGCTTAACCAAATTGGGCTAGGGAAAAAATACACATACCGTTGTAATCGGGAGAGTTTCTACTTTCAGACGCAACAGGAATTTTTGCGTTTGGTCAATCCGTTCGCGAGATATGGGACTTTGAATCTAAGAAATGGTTGAGAAGACAACAAATTTTTCGCAATTCTGCTGCTCCAAACGCATAACCAGAATGGGCTAGGGAAAAAATACACATACCGTTGTAATCGGGAGAGTTTCTACTTTCACAAGCATCAGCAATTTTTGGGTTTGGTCAATCCGTTCGCGAGATATGGGAGTTTGAAGCCAAGAAATGGTTGAGAAGGCATAAAATTTTTCGCAATTCTGCTGATCCAAACGCTTAACCAGAATGGCGTAGGGGAAAAATACACGTACCGTTGTAATCGGGCGAGTTTCTACTTTTAGATGCAATAGGAATTTTTGGGTTAGGTCAATCCGTTCGCGAGATATGGGAGTTTGAAACTAAGAAATGGTTGAGAAGACAACAAATTTTTCGCAATTCTGCTGCTCCAAACGCTTAACCAGAATGGCCTAGGGAAAAAATACACATACCGTTGTAATCGGGCAAGTTTCTACTTTCAGTTACAATAGGAATTTTTGGGTTCGGTCAATCCGTTCGCGAGATATGGGAATTTGAAGCTAAGATATGGTTGACAAGACAACAAATTTTTCGCCCTCCCGCTGCTCCAATCGCTTAACCAGAATGGCCTAGGGAAAAAATACACATACCGTTGTAATCGGGCGAGTTCCTACTTTCAGTTACAATAGGAATTTTTGGGTTCGGTCAATCCGTTCGCGAGATATGGGACTTTGAAGCTAAGAAATGGTTGAGAAGGCAAACAATTTTTCGCAATTTTGCTGCTCCAAACGCTTAACCAGAATGCCCTAGGGAAAAAATACACATACCGTTGTAATCGGGAGAGTTTCTACATTCAAATGCAATAGGAATTTTTGGGTTAGGTCAATCCGTTCGCGAGATATGAGAGTTTAAAGCTAAGAAATGGTTGAGAAGACAACAAATTTTTCGCAACTCTGCTGATCCAAACGCTTAACCAGAATGGCCTAGGGGAAAAATACACATACCGTTGTAATCGGGCGAGTTTCTACTTTCAGACGCAACAGGAATTTTTGGGTTAGGTCAATCCGTTCGCGGGATATGGGACTTTGAAGCCAAGAAATGGTTGAAAAGGCAAAAAATTTTTCGCAATTCTGCAGCTCCAAACGCTTAACCAGAATGGCCTAGGGAAAAAATACACATACCGTTGTAATCGGGCGAGTTTCTACTTTCAGTTACAATAGTAATTTTTGGGTTAGGACAATCCGTTCGCGAGATATGAGAGTTTGAAGCTAAGAAATGGTTGAGAAGAAATCAAATTTTTCGCAATCTGCTGCTCCAAACGCTTAACCAGAATGGCCTAGGGAAAAAATACACATACCGTTGTAATCGGGCGAGTTTCTACTTTCAGATACAATAGTAATTTTTGGGTTAGGACAATCCGTTCGCGAGATATGAGAGTTTGAAGCTAAGAAATGGTTGAGAAGAAAACAAATTTTTCGCAATCTGCTGCTCCAAACGCTTAACCAGAATGGCCTAGGGAAAAAATACACATACCGTTGTAATCGGGCGAGTTTCTACTTTCAGTTACAATAGGAATTTTTGGGTTCGGTCAATCCGTTCGCGAGATATGGGACTTTGAAGCTAAGAAATGGTTGAGAAGACAACAAATTTTTCGCAATTCTGCTGCTCCAAACGCTTAACCAGAATGTCGTAGGGGAAAAATACACGTACCGTTGTAATCGGGCGAGTTTCTACTTTTAGATGCAATAGGAATTTTTGGGTTAGGTCAATCCGTTCGCGAGATATGGGAGTTTGAAACTAAGAAAGGGTTGAGAAGACCACAAATTTTTCGCAATTCTGCTGCTCCAAACGCTTAACCAGAATGGCCTAGGGAAAAAATACACATACCGTTGTAATCGGGCAAGTTTCTACTTTCAGTTACAATAGGAATTTTTGGGTTCGGTCAATCCGTTCGCGAGATATGGGACTTTGAAGCTAAGATATGGTTGACAAGACAACAAATTTTTCGCCCTCCTGCTGCTCCAATCGCTTAACCAGAATGGGCTAGGGAAAAAATACACATACCGTTGTAATCGGGCGAGTTTCTACTTTCAGTTACAATAGGAATTTTTGGGTTCGGTCAATCCGTTCGCGAGATATGGGACTTTGAAGCTAAGAAATGGTTGAGAAGACAACAAATTTTTCGCAATTCTGCTGCTCCAAACGCTTAACCAGAATGGGCTAGGGAAAAAATACACATACCGTTGTAATCGGGAGAGTTTCTACTTTCAGACGCAACAGAAATTTTTGGGTTTGGTCAATCCGTTCGCGAGATATGGGACTTTGAATCTAAGAAATGGTTGAGAAGACAACAAATTTTTCGCAATTCTGCTGCTCCAAACGCATAACCAGAATGGGCTTGGGAAAAAATACACATACCGTTGTAATCGGGAGAGTTTCTACTTTCACAAGCATCAGCAATTTTTGGGTTTGGTCAATCCGTTCGCGAGATATGGGAGTTTGAAGCCAAGAAATGGTTGAGAAGGCATAAAATTTTTCGCAATTCTGCTGATCCAAACGCTTAACCAGAATGGCGTAGGGGAAAAATACACGTACCGTTGTAATCGGGCGAGTTTCTACTTTTAGATGCAATAGGAATTTTTGGGTTAGGTCAATCCGTTCGCGAGATATGGGAGTTTGAAACTAAGAAATGGTTGAGACGACAACAAATTTTTCGCAATTCTGCTGCTCCAAACGCTTAACCAGAATGGCCTAGGGAAAAAATACACATACCGTTGTAATCGGGCAAGTTTCTAATTTCAGTTACAATAGGAATTTTTGGGTTCGGTCAATCCGTTCGCGAGATATGGGACTTTGAAGCTAAGATATGGTTGACAAGACAACAAATTTTTCGCCCTCCTGCTGCTCCAATCGCTTAACCAGAATGGCCTAGGGAAAAAATACACATACCGTTGTAATCGGGCGAGTTCCTACTTTCAGTTACAATAGGAATTTTTGGGTTCGGTCAATCCGTTCGCGAGATATGGGACTTTGAAGCTAAGAAATGGTTGAGAAGGCAAAAAATTTTTCGCAATTTTGCTGCTCCAAACGCTTAACCAGAATGCCCTAGGGAAAAAATACACATACCGTTGTAATCGGGAGAGTTTCTACATTCAAATGCAATAGGAATTTTTGGGTTAGGTCAATCCGTTCGCGAGATATGAGAGTTTAAAGCTAAGAAATGGTTGAGAAGACAACAAATTTTTCGCAACTCTGCTGATCCAAACGCTTAACCAGAATGGCCTAGGGGAAAAATACACATACCGTTGTAATCGGGCGAGTTTCTACTTTCAGACGCAACAGGAATTTTTGGGTTAGGTCAATCCGTTCGCGGGATATGGGACTTTGAAGCCAAGAAATGGTTGAGAAGGCAAAAAATTTTTCGCAATTCTGCAGCTCCAAACGCTTAACCAGAATGGCCTAGGGAAAAAATACACATACCGTTGTAATCGGGCGAGTTTCTACTTTCAGTTACAATAGTAATTTTTGGGTTAGGACAATCCGTTCGCGAGATATGAGAGTTTGAAGCTAAGAAATGGTTGAGAAGAAATCAAATTTTTCGCAATCTGCTGCTCCAAACGCTTAACCAGAATGGCCTAGGGAAAAAATACACATACCGTTGTAATCGGGCGAGTTTCTACTTTCAGTTACAATAGTAATTTTTGGGTTAGGACAATCCGTTCGCGAGATATGAGAGTTTGAAGCTAAGAAATGGTTGAGAAGAAAACAAATTTTTCGCAATCTGCTGCTCCAAACGCTTAACCAGAATGGCCTAGGGAAAAAATACACATACCGTTGTAATCGGGCGAGTTTCTACTTTCAGTTACAATAGGAATTTTTGGGTTCGGTCAATCCGTTCGCGAGATATGGGACTTTGAAGCTAAGAAATGGTTGAGAAGACAACAAATTTTTCGCAATTCTGCTGCTCCAAACGCTTAACCAGAATGTCGTAGGGGAAAAATACACGTACCGTTGTAATCGGGCGAGTTTCTACTTTTAGATGCAATAGGAATTTTTGGGTTAGGTCAATCCGTTCGCGAGATATGGGAGTTTGAAACTAAGAAAGGGTTGAGAAGACCACAAATTTTTCGCAATTCTGCTGCTCCAAACGCTTAACCAGAATGGCCTAGGGAAAAAATACACATACCGTTGTAATCGGGCAAGTTTCTACTTTCAGTTACAATAGGAATTTTTGGGTTCGGTCAATCCGTTCGCGAGATATGGGACTTTGAAGCTAAGATATGGTTGACAAGACAACAAATTTTTCGCCCTCCTGCTGCTCCAATCGCTTAACCAGAATGGGCTAGGGAAAAAATACACATACCGTTGTAATCGGGCGAGTTTCTACTTTCAGTTACAATAGGAATTTTTGGGTTCGGTCAATCCGTTCGCGAGATATGGGACTTTGAAGCTAAGAAATGGTTGAGAAGACAACAAATTTTTCGCAATTCTGCTGCTCCAAACGCTTAACCAGAATGGGCTAGGGAAAAAATACACATACCGTTGTAATCGGGAGAGTTTCTACTTTCAGACGCAACAGAAATTTTTGGGTTTGGTCAATCCGTTCGCGAGATATGGGACTTTGAATCTAAGAAATGGTTGAGAAGACAACAAATTTTTCGCAATTCTGCTGCTCCAAACGCATAACCAGAATGGGCTAGGGAAAAAATACACATACCGTTGTAATCGGGAGAGTTTCTACTTTCACAAGCATCAGCAATTTTTGGGTTTGGTCAATCCGTTCGCGAGATATGGGAGTTTGAAGCCAAGAAATGGTTGAGAAGGCATAAAATTTTTCGCAATTCTGCTGATCCAAACGCTTAACCAGAATGGCGTAGGGGAAAAATACACGTACCGTTGTAATCGGGCGAGTTTCTACTTTTAGATGCAATAGGAATTTTTCGGTTAGGTCAATCCGTTCGCGAGATATGGGAGTTTGAAACTAAGAAATGGTTGAGACGACAACAAATTTTTCGCAATTCTGCTGCTCCAAACGCTTAACCAGAATGGCCTAGGGAAAAAATACACATACCGTTGTAATCGGGCAAGTTTCTAATTTCAGTTACAATAGGAATTTTTGGGTTCGGTCAATCCGTTCGCGAGATATGGGACTTTGAAGCTAAGATATGGTTGACAAGACAACAAATTTTTCGCCCTCCTGCTGCTCCAATCGCTTAACCAGAATGGGCTAGGGAAAAAATACACATACCGTTGTAATCGGGCGAGTTTCTACTTTCAGTTACAATAGGAATTTTTGGGTTCGGTCAATCCGTTCGCGAGATATGGGACTTTGAAGCTAAGAAATGGTTGAGAAGACAACAAATTTTTCGCAATTCTGCTGCTCCAAACGCTTAACCAGAATGGGCTAGGGAAAAAATACACATACCGTTGTAACCGGGAGAGTTTCTACTTTCACAAGCATCAGGAATTTTTGGGTTTGGTCAATCAGCTCGCGAGATATGGGAGTTTGAAGCCAGGAAATGGTTGAGAAGGCAAAAAATTTTTCGCAATTCTGCTGCTCCAAACGCTTAACCAGAATGGCCTAGGGAAAAAATACACATACCGTTGTAATCGGGCGAGTTTCTACTTTCAGTTACAATAGGAATTTTTGGGTTCGGTCAATCCGTTCGCGAGATATGGGAATTTGAAGCTAAGATATGGTTGACAAGACAACAAATTTTTCGCCCTCCTGCTGCTCCAATCGCTTAACCAGAATGGGCTAGGGAAAAAATACACATACCGTTGTAATCGGGCGAGTTTCTACTTTCAGTTACAATAGGAATTTTTGGGTTCGGTCAATCCGTTCGCGTGATATGGGACTTTGAAGCTAAGAAATGGTTGAGAAGACAACAAATTTTTCGCAATTCTGCTGCTCCAAACGCTTAACCAGAATGGGCTAGGGAAAAAATACACATACCGTTGTAACCGGGAGAGTTTCTACTTTCTCAAGCATCAGGAATTTTTGGGTTTGGTCAATCCGCTCGCGAGATATGGGAGTTTGAAGCCAAGAAATGGTTGAGAAGGCATAAAATTTTTCGCAATTCTGCTGATCCAAACGCTTAACCAGAATGGCCTAGGGGAAAAATACACATACCGTTGTAATCGGGCGAGTTTCTACTTTCAGACGCAGAAGGAATTTTTGGGTTTGGTCAATCAGTTCTCGAGATATGGGAGTTTGAAGCCAAGGAATGGTTGAGAAGGCAAAATATTTTTCGCAATTCTGCTGCTCCAAACGCATAACCAGAATGGCCTAGGGAAAAAATACACATACCGTTGTAATCGGGCGAGTTTCTACTTTCAGACGCAACAGGTATTTTTGGGTTAGGTCAATCCGTTCGCCAGATATGGGAGTTTGAAGCCAAGAAATGGTTGAGAAGGCAAAAAATTTTGCGCAATTCTGCTAATCCAAACGCTTAACCAGAATGCCCTAGGGAAAAAATACACATACCGTTGTAATCGGCCGAGTTTCTACTTTCAGATGCAATAGGAATTTTTGGGTTAGGTCAATCCGTTCGCGAGATATGGGAGTTTGAAGCCAAGGAATGGTTGAGAAGGCAAAATATTTTTCGCAATTCTGCTGCTCCAAACGCATAACCAGAATGGCCTAGGGAAAAAATACGCATACCGTTGTAATCGGGCGAGTTTCTACTTTCAGACGCAGCAGGAATTTTTGGGTTTGGTCAATCCGTTCGCGAGATATGGGTCTTTGAAGCTAAGAAATGGTTGAGAAGACAACAAATTTTCCGCAATTCTGCTGCTCCAAACGCTTAACCAAATTGGGCTAGGGAAAAAATACACATACCGTTGTAATCGGGAGAGTTTCTATTTTCAGACGCAAAAGGAATTTTTGGGTTTGGTCAATCCGTTCGCGAGATATGGGACTTTGAATCTAAGAAATGGTTGAGAAGACAACAAATTTTTCGCAATTCTGCTGCTCCAAACGCATAACCAGAATGGGCTAGGGAAAAAATACACATACCGTTGTAATCGGGAGAGTTTCTACTTTCACAAGCATCAGCAATTTTTGGGTTTGGTCAATCCGTTCGCGAGATATGGGAGTTTGAAGCCAAGAAATGGTTGAGAAGGCATAAAATTTTTCGCAATTCTGCTGATCCAAACGCTTAACCAGAATGGCCTAGGGGAAAAATACACATTCCGTTGTAATCGGGCGAGTTTCTACTTTCAGTTACAATAGGAATTTTTGGGTTCGGTCAAACCGTTCGCGAGATATGGGACTTTGAAGCTAAGAAATGGTTGAGAAGACAACAAATTTTTCGCAATTCTGCTGCTCCAAACGCTTAACCAGAATGGGCTAGGGAAAAAATACACATACCGTTGTAACCGGGAGAGTTTCTACTTTCTCAAGCATCAGGAATTTTTGGGTTTGGTCAATCCGCTCGCGAGATATGGGTCTTTGAAGCTAAGAAATGGTTGAGAAGGCAACAAATTTTTCGCAATTCTGCTGCTCCAAACGCTTAACCAGAATGGCCTAGAGGCAAAATACACATACCATTGTAATCGGGCGAGTTTCTACTTTCAAATTCAATAGGAATTTTTGGGTTAGATCAATCCGTTCGCGCGATATGAGAGTTTGAAGCCAAGAAATGGTTGAGAAGGCAAAAGATTTTTCGCAATTCTGCTGCTCCAAACGCTTAACCAGAATGGCCTAGGGAAAAATACACATACCGTTGTAATCGGGCGAGTTTCTACTTTCAGATACATAAGGAATTTTTGGGTTAGGTCAATCCGTTCGCGAGATATGGGAGTTTGAAGCCAAGGAATGGTTGAGAAGGCAAAAGATTTTTCGCAATTCTGCTTCTCCAAACGCTTAACCAGAATGGCCTAGGGAAAAAATACACATACCATTGTAATTAGGCGAATTTCTACTTTCAGATGCAATAGGAATTTAGGGTTACGTCAAACCGTTCGCGAGATATGGGAGTTTAAAGCCAAGAAATGGTTGAGAAGGCAAAAAATTTTTCGCAATTCTGCTGCTCCAAACGCTTAACCAGAATGGCCTAGGGAAAAAATACACATACCGTTGTAATCGGGCGAGTTTCTACCTTCAGACGCAACAGGAATTTTTGGGTTAGGTCAATCCGTTCGCGAGATATGGGACTTTGAAACTAAGAAATGGTTGAGAAGACAACAAATTTTTCGCAATTCTGCTGCTCCAAACGCTTAACCAGAATGGGCTAGGGAAAAAATACACATACCGTTGTAATCGGGCGAGTTTCTACTTTCAGTTACAATAGTAATTTTTGGTTTAGGACAATCCGCTCGCGAGATATGAGAGTTTGAAGCTAAGAAATGGTTGAGAAGAAAACAAATTTTTCGCAATCTGCTGCTCCAAACGCTTAACCAGAATGGCCTAGGGAAAAAATACGCATACCGTTATAATCAGGCGAGTGTCTACTTTCAGACGCAGAAGGAATTTTTGGGTTTGGTCAATCCGTTCGCGAGATATAGGAGTTTGAAGCCAAGAAATGGTTGAGAAGGCATAAAATTTTTCGCAATTCTGCTGATCCAAACGCTTAACCAGAATGGCGTAGGGGAAAAATACACGTACCGTTGTAATCGGGCGAGTTTCTACTTTTAGATGCAATAGGAATTTTTGGGTTAGGTCAATCCGTTCGCGAGATATGGGAGTTTGAAACTAAGAAATGGTTGAGACGACAACAAATTTTTCGCAATTCTGCTGCTCCAAACGCTTAACCAGAATGGCCTAGGGAAAAAATACACATACCGTTGTAATCGGGCAAGTTTCTACTTTCAGTTACAATAGGAATTTTTGGGTTCGGTCAATCCGTTCGCGAGATATGGGACTTTGAAGCTAAGATATGGTTGACAAGACAACAAATTTTTCGCCCTCCTGCTGCTCCAATCGCTTAACCAGAATGGGCTAGGGAAAAAATACACATACCGTTGTAATCGGGCGAGTTTCTACTTTCAGTTACAATAGGAATTTTTGGGTTCGGTCAATCCGTTCGCGAGATATGGGACTTTGAAGCTAAGAAATGGTTGAGAAGACAACAAATTTTTCGCAATTCTGCTGCTCCAAACGCTTAACCAGAATGGGCTAGGGAAAAAATACACATACCGTTGTAACCGGGAGAGTATCTACTTTCACAAGCATCAGGAATTTTTGGGTTTGGTCAATCCGCTCCTCGCGAGATATGGGAGTTTGAAGCCAAGAAATGGTTGAGAAGGCAAAAAATTTTTCGCAATTCTGCTGCTCCAAACGCTTAACCAGAATGGCCTAGGGAAAAAATACACATACCGTTGTAATCGGGCGAGTTTCTACCTTCAGACGCAACAGGAATTTTTGGGTTAGGTCAATCCGTTCGCGAGATATGGGAGTTTGAAGCCAAGAAATGGTTGAGAAGGCAAAAAATTTTGCGCAATTCTGCTAATCCAAACGCTTAACCAGAATGCCCTAGGGAAAAAATACACATACCGTTGTAATCGGCCGAGTTTCTACTTTCAGATGCAATAGGAATTTTTGGGTTAGGTCAATCCGTTCGCGAGATATGGGAGTTTGAAGCCAAGGAATGGTTGAGAAGGCAAAATATTTTTCGCAATTCTGCTGTTCCAAACGCATAACCAGAATGGCCTAGGGAAAAAATACGCATACCGTTGTAATCGGGCGAGTTTCTACTTTCAGACGCAGCAGGAATTTTTGGGTTTGGTCAATCCGTTCGCGAGATATGGTTCTTTGAAGCTAAGAAATGGTTGACAAGACAACAAATTTTCCGCAATTCTGCTGCTCCAAACGCTTAACCAGAATGGGCTAGGGAAAAAATACACATACCGTTGTAATCGGGAGAGTTTCTACTTTCAGACGCAACAGGAATTTTTGGGTTTGGTCAATCCGTTCGCGAGATATGGGACTTTGAATCTAAGAAATGGTTGAGAAGACAACAAATTTTTCGCAATTCTGCTGCTCCAAACGCATAACCAGAATGGGCTAGGGAAAAAATACACATACCGTTGTAATCGGAGAGTTTCTACTTTCACAAGCATCAGCAATTTTTGGGTTTGGTCAATCCGTTCGCGAGATATGGCGAGTTTGAAGCCAAGAAATGGTTGAGAAGGCATAAAATTTTTCGCAATTCTGCTGATCCAAACGCTTAACCAGAATGGCGTAGGGGAAAAATACACGTACCGTTGTAATCGGGCGAGTTTCTACTTTTAGATGCAATAGGAATTTTTGGGTTAGATCAATCCGTTCGCGAGATATGGGAGTTTGAAGACAAGAAATGGTTGAGAAGGCAAAAGATTTTTCGCAAATCTGCTGCTCCAAACGCTTAACCAGAATGGCCTAGGGAATAAATACGCATACCGTTGTAATCGGGCGAGTTTCTACTTTCAGTTACAATAGGAATTTTTGGGTTCGTCAATCCGTTCGCGAGATATGGGAATTTGAAGCTAAGATATGGTTGACAAGACAACAAATTTTTCGCCCTCCTGCTGCTCCAATCGCTTAACCAGAATGGGCTAGGGAAAAAATACACATACCGTTGTAATCGGGCGAGTTTCTACTTTCAGTTACAATAGGAATTTTGGGTTCGGTCAATCCGTTCGCGAGATATGGGACTTTGAAGCTAAGAAATGGTTGAGAAGACAACAAATTTTTCGCAATTCTGCTGCTCAAACGCTTAACCAGAATGGGCTAGGGAAAAAATACACATACCGTTGTACCCGGGAGAGTTTCTACTTTCTCAAGCATCAGGAATTTTTGGGTTTGGTCAATCCGCTCGCGAGATATGGGAGTTTGAAGCCAAGAAATGGTTGAGAAGGCATAAAATTTTTCGCAATTCTGCTGATCCAAACGCTTAACCAGAATGGCCTAGGGAAAAATACACATACCGTTGTAATCGGGCGAGTTTCTACTTTCAGACGCAGAAGGAATTTTTGGGTTTGGTCAATCGGTTCTCGAGATATGGGACTTTGAAGCTAAGAAATGGTTGAGAAGACAACAAATTTTTAGCAATACTGCTTCTCCAAACGCTTAACCAGAATGGCCTAGGGAAAAAAATACGCATACCGTTGTAATCGGGCGAGTTTCTACTTTCAGACGCAGCAGGAATTTTGGGTTTGGTCAATCCGTTCGCGAGATATGGGGCTTTGAAGCCAAGAAATGGTTGAGAAGGCAAAATATTTTTCGCAATTCTGCTGCTCCAAACGCATAACCAGAATGGCCTAGGGAAGAAATACACATACCGTTGTAATCGGGCGAGTTTCTACTTTCAGACGCAACAGGTATTTTTGGGTTAGGTCAATCCGTTCGCGAGGTATGGGAGTTTGAAACCAAGAATGGTTGAGAAGGCAACAAATTTTTCGCACTTCTGCTGCTCCAATCGCTTAACCAGAATGCCCTAGGGGAAAAATACACGTACCGTTGTAATCGGCCGAGTTTCTACTTTCCGATGCAATAGGAATTTTTGGGTTAGGTCAATCCGTTCGCGAGGTATGGGAGTTTGAAGCCAAGGAATGGTTGAGAAGGCAAAATATTTTTCGCAATTCTGCTGCTCCAAACGCATAACCAGAATGGGCTAGGGAAAAAATACACATACCGTTGTAATCGGTGAGAGTTTCTACTTTCACAAGCATCAGCAATTTTTGGGTTTGGTCAATCCGTTCGCGAGATATGGGAGTTTGAAGCCAAGAAATGGTTGAGAAGGCATAAAATTTTTCGCAATTCTGCTGATCCAAACGCTTAACCAGAATGGCGTAGGGAAAAATACACGTACCGTTGTAATCGGGTGAGTTTGTACCTTCAAATTCAATAGGAATTTTTGGGTTAGATCAATCCGTTCGCGCGATATGAGAGTTTGAAGCTAAGAAATGGTTGAGAAGACAACAAATTTTTCGCACTTCTGCTGCTCCAATCGCTTAACCAGAATGCCCTAGGGGAAAAATACACGTACCGTTGTAATAGGGCGAGTTTCTTCTTTCAGATGCATAAGGAATTTTTGGGTTAGGTCAATCCGTTCGCGAGATATGGGAGTTTGAAGACAAGAAATGGTTGAGAAGGCAAAAAATTTTTCGCAATTTTGCTGCTCCAAACGCTTAACCAGAATGCCCTAGGGAAAAAATACACATACCGTTGTAATCGGGAGAGTTTCTACATTCAAATGCAATAGGAATTTTTGGGTTAGGTCAATCCGTTCGCGAGATATGAGAGTTTAAAGCTAAGAAATGGTTGAGAAGACAACAAATTTTTCGCAAATCTGCTGCACCAAACGCTTAACCAGAATGCCCTAGGGAAAAATACGCATACCGTTGTAATCGGGCGAGTTTCTACATTCAGATACAATAGGAATTTTTGGGTTCTGTCAATCCATTCGCGAGATATGGGACATTGAAGCTAAGAAATGGTTGACAAGACAACAAATTTTTCGCACTTCTGCTGCTCCAATCGCTTAACCAGAATGCCCTAGGGGAAAAATACACGTACCGTTGTAATCGGGAGAGTTTCTACATTCAGATACAATAGGAATTTTTGGGTTCTGTCAATCCGTTCGCGAGATATGGGACTTTGAAGCTAAGAAATGGTTGACAAGACAACAAATTTTTCGCACTTCTGCTGCTCCAATCGCTTAACCAGAATGCCCTAGGGGAAAAATACACGTACCGTTGTAATCGGGAGAGTTTCTACTTTCAGATGCATAAGGAATTTTTGGGTTAGATCAATCCGTTCGCGAGATATGGGAGTTTGAAGACAAGAAATGGTTGAGAAGGCAAAAGATTTTTCGCAAATCTGCTGCTCCAAACGCTTAACCAGAATGGCCTAGGGAATAAATACGCATACCGTTGTAATCGGGCGAGTTTCTACTATCAGATACAATAGGAATTTTTGGGTTCGGTCAATCCGTTCGCGAGATATGGGACTTTGAAGCTAAGAAATGGTTGAGAAGGCAAAAGATTTTTCGCAATTCTACTGCTCCAAACGCTTAACCAGAATGCCCTAGGGAAAAAATACACATACCGTTGTAATCGGGCGAGTTTCTACTTTCAAATGCAATAGGAATTTTTTGGTTAGGTCAATCCGTTCGCGAGATATGAGAGTTTGAAGCTAAGAAATGGTTGAGAAGACAACAAATTTTTCACAAATCTGCTGCTCCAAACGCTTAACCAGAATGGCCTAGGGAAAAAATACGCATACCGCTGTAATCGGGCGAGTTTCTACATTCAGATACAATAGGAATTTTTGGGTTCTGTCAATCCGTTCGCGAGATATGGGACTTTGAAGCTAAGAAATGGTTGACAAGACAACAAATTTTTCGCAATTCTGCTGCTCCAATCGCTTAACCAGAATGCCCTAGGGGAAAAATACACATACCGTTGTAATCGGGCGAGTTTCTACTTTCAGATACATAAGGAATTTTTTGGTTAGGTCAATCCGTTCGCGAGATATGAGAGTTTGAAGCTAAGAAATGGTTGAGAAGACAACAAATTTTTCACAAATCTGCTGCTCCAAACGCTTAACCAGAATGGCCTAGGGAAAAAATACACATACCGTTGTAATCGGGCGAGTTTCTACCTTCAAATTCAATAGGAATTTTTGGGTTAGATCAATCCGTTCGCGCGATATGAGAGTTTGAAGCTAAGAAATGGTTGAGAAGACAACAAATTTTTCGCACTTCTGCTGCTCCAATCGCTTAACCAGAATGCCCTAGGGGAAAAATACACGTACCGTTGTAATCGGGCGAGTTTCTTCTTTCAGATGCATAAGGAATTTTTGGGTTAGGTCAATCCGTTCGCGAGATATGGGAGTTTGAAGACAAGAAATGGTTGAGAAGGCAAAAAATTTTTCGCAATTTTGCTGCTCCAAACGCTTAACCAGAATGCCCTAGGGAAAAAATACACATACCGTTGTAATCGGGAGAGTTTCTACATTCAAATGCAATAGGAATTTTTGGGTTAGGTCAATCCGTTCGCGAGATATGAGAGTTTAAAGCTAAGAAATGGTTGAGAAGACAACAAATTTTTCGCAAATCTGCTGCTCCAAACGCTTAACCAGAATGCCCTAGGGAAAAATACGCATACCGTTGTAATCGGGCGAGTTTCTACATTCAGATACAATAGGAATTTTTGGGTTCTGTCAATCCATTCGCGAGATATGGGATTTTGAAGCTAAGAAATGGTTGACAAGACAACAAATTTTTCGCACTTCTGCTGCTCCAATCGCTTAACCAGAATGCCCTAGGGGAAAAATACACGTACCGTTGTAATCGGGAGAGTTTCTACATTCAGATACAATAGGAATTTTTGGGTTCTGTCAATCCGTTCGCGAGATATGGGACTTTGAAGCTAAGAAATGGTTGACAAGACAACAAATTTTTCGCACTTCTGCTGCTCCAATCGCTTAACCAGAATGCCCTAGGGGAAAAATACACGTAGCGTTGTAATCGGGAGAGTTTCTACTTTCAGATGCATAAGGAATTTTTGGGTTAGATCAATCCGTTCGCGAGATATGGGAGTTTGAAAACAAGAAATGGTTGAGAAGGCAAAAGATTTTTCGCAAATCTGCTGCTCCAAACGCTTAACCAGAATGGCCTAGGGAATAAATACGCATACCGTTGTAATCGGGCGAGTTTCTACTTTCAGATACAATAGGAATTTTTGGGTTCGGTCAATCCGTTCGCGAGATATGGGACTTTGAAGCTAAGAAATGGTTGAGAAGGCAAAAGATTTTTCGCAATTCTACTGCTCCAAACGCTTAACCAGAATGCCCTAGGGAAAAAATACACATACCGTTGTAGTCGGGCGAGTTTCTACTTTCAAATGCAATAGGAATTTTTTGGTTAGGTCAATCCGTTCGCGAGATATGAGAGTTTGAAGCTAAGAAATGGTTGAGAAGACAACAAATTTTTCACAAATCTGCTGCTCCAAACGCTTAACCAGAATGGCCTAGGGAAAAAATACGCATACCGCTGTAATCGGGCGAGTTTCTACATTCAGATACAATAGGAATTTTTGGGTTCTGTCAATCCGTTCGCGAGATATGGGACTTTGAAGCTAAGAAATGGTTGACAAGACAACAAATTTTTCGCAATTCTGCTGCTCCAATCGCTTAACCAGAATGCCCTAGGGGAAAAATACACATACCGTTGTAATCGGGCGAGTTTCTACTTTCAGATACATAAGGAATTTTTGGGTTAGGTCAATCCGTTCGCGAGATATGGGAGTTTGAAGCCAAGAAATGGTTGAGAAGGCAAAAAATTTTTCGCAATTCTGCTGCTCCAAACGCTTAACCAGAATGGCCTAGGGAAAAAATACACATACCGTTGTAATCGGGCGAGTTTCTACCTTCAAATTCAATAGGAATTTTTGGGTTAGATCAATCCGTTCGCGCGATATGAGAGTTTGAAGCTAAGAAATGGTTGAGAAGACAACAAATTTTTCGCACTTCTGCTGCTCCAATCGCTTAACCAGAATGCCCTAGGGGAAAAATACACGTACCGTTGTAATCGGGCGAGTTTCTTCTTTCAGATGCATAAGGAATTTTTGGGTTAGGTCAATCCGTTCGCGAGATATGGGAGTTTGAAGACAAGAAATGGTTGAGAAGGCAAAAAATTTTTCGCAATTTTGCTGCTCCAAACGCTTAACCAGGATGCCCTAGGGAAAAAATACACATACCGTTGTAATCGGGAGAGTTTCTACATTCAAATGCAATAGGAATTTTTGGGTTAGGTCAATCCGTTCGCGAGATATGAGAGTTTAAAGCTAAGAAATGGTTGAGAATACAACAAATTTTTCGCAAATCTGCTGCTCCAAACGCTTAACCAGAATGCCCTAGGGAAAAATACGCATACCGTTGTAATCGGGCGAGTTTCTACATTCAGATACAATAGGAATTTTTGGGTTCTGTCAATCCATTCGCGAGATATGGGATTTTGAAGCTAAGAAATGGTTGACAAGACAACAAATTTGTCGCACTTCTGCTGCTCCAATCGCTTAACCAGAATGCCCTAGGGGAAAAATACACGTACCGTTGTAATCGGGAGAGTTTCTACATTCAGATACAATAGGAATTTTTGGGTTCTGTCAATCCGTTCGCGAGATATGGGACTTTGAAGCTAAGAAATGGTTGACAAGACAACAAATTTTTCGCACTTCTGCTGCTCCAATCGCTTAACCAGAATGCCCTAGGGGAAAAATACACGTAGCGTTGTAATCGGGAGAGTTTCTACTTTCAGATGCATAAGGAATTATTGGGTTAGATCAATCCGTTCGCGAGATATGGGAGTTTGAAGACAAGAAATGGTTGAGAAGGCAAAAGATTTTTCGCAAATCTGCTGCTCCAAACGCTTAACCAGAATGGCCTAGGGAATAAATACGCATACCGTTGTAATCGGGCGAGTTTCTACTCTCAGATACAATAGGAATTTTTGGGTTCGGTCAATCCGTTCGCGAGATATGGGACTTTGAAGCTAAGAAATGGTTGAGAAGGCAAAAGATTTTTCGCAATTCTACTGCTCCAAACGCTTAACCAGAATGCCCTAGGGAAAAAATACACATACCGTTGTAGTCGGGCGAGTTTCTACTTTCAAATGCAATAGGAATTTTTTGGTTAGGTCAATCCGTTCGCGAGATATGAGAGTTTGAAGCTAAGAAATGGTTGAGAAGACAACAAATTTTTCACAAATCTGCTGCTCCAAACGCTTAACCAGAATGGCCTAGGGAAAAAATACGCATACCGCTGTAATCGGGCGAGTTTCTACATTCAGATACAATAGGAATTTTTGGGTTCTGTCAATCCGTTCGCGAGATATGGGACTTTGAAGCTAAGAAATGGTTGACAAGACAACAAATTTTTCGCAATTCTGCTGCTCCAATCGCTTAACCAGACTGCCCTAGGGGAAAAATACACATACCGTTGTAATCGGGCGAGTTTCTACTTTCAGATACATAAGGAATTTTTGGGTTAGGTCAATCCGTTCGCGAGATATGGGAGTTTGAAGCCAAGAAATGGTTGAGAAGGCAAAAAATTTTTCGCAATTCTGCTGCTCCAAACGCTTAACCAGAATGGCCTAGGGAAAAAATACACATACCGTTGTAATCGGGCGAGTTTCTACCTTCAAATTCAATAGGAATTTTTGGGTTAGGTCAATCCGTTCGCGAGATATGAGAGTTTAAAGCTAAGAAATGGTTGAGAAGACAACAAATTTTTCGCAAATCTGCTGCTCCAAACGCTTAACCAGAATGCCCTAGGGAAAAATACGCATACCGTTGTAATCGGGCGAGTTTCTACATTCAGATACAATAGGAATTTTTGGGTTCTGTCAATCCATTCGCGAGATATGGGATTTTGAAGCTAAGAAATGGTTGACAAGACAACAAATTTGTCGCACTTCTGCTGCTCCAATCGCTTAACCAGAATGCCCTAGGGGAAAAATACACGTACCGTTGTAATCGGGAGAGTTTCTACATTCAGATACAATAGGAATTTTTGGGTTCTGTCAATCCGTTCGCGAGATATGGGACTTTGAAGCTAAGAAATGGTTGACAAGACAACAAATTTTTCGCACTTCTGCTGCTCCAATCGCTTAACCAGAATGCCCTAGGGGAAAAATACACGTAGCGTTGTAATCGGGAGAGTTTCTACTTTCAGATGCATAAGGAATTATTGGGTTAGATCAATCCGTTCGCGAGATATGGGAGTTTGAAGACAAGAAATGGTTGAGAAGGCAAAAGATTTTTCGCAAATCTGCTGCTCCAAACGCTTAACCAGAATGGCCTAGGGAATAAATACGCATACCGTTGTAATCGGGCGAGTTTCTACTTTCAGATACAATAGGAATTTTTGGGTTCGGTCAATCCGTTCGCGAGATATGGGACTTTGAAGCTAAGAAATGGTTGAGAAGGCAAAAGATTTTTCGCAATTCTACTGCTCCAAACGCTTAACCAGAATGCCCTAGGGAAAAAATACACATACCGTTGTAATCGGGCGAGTTTCTACTTTCAAATGCAATAGGAATTTTTTGGTTAGGTCAATCCGTTCGCGAGATATGAGAGTTTGAAGCTAAGAAATGGTTGAGAAGACAACAAATATTTCGCAAATCTGCTGCTCCAAACGCTTAACCAGAATGGCCTAGGGAAAAAATACGCATACCGTTGTAATCGGGCGAGTTTCTACATTCAGATACAATAGGAATTTTTGGGTTCTGTCAATCCGTTCGCGAGATATGGGACTTTGAAGCTAAGAAATGGTTGACAAGACAACAAATTTTTCGCACTTCTGCTGCTCCAATCGCTTAACCAGAATGCTTTAGGGAAAAAATACACATACCGTTGTAATCGGGCGAGTTTCTACTTTCAGATACATAAGGAATTTTTGGGTTAGGTCAATCCGTTCGCGAGATATGGGAGTTTGAAGCCAAGAAATGGTTGAGAAGGCAAAAAATTTTTCGCAATTCTGCAGCTCCAAACGCTTAACCAGAATGGCCTAGGGAAAAAATGCACATACCGTCGTAATCGGGCGAGTTTCTACTTTCAGACGCAACAGGAATTTTTGGGTTATGTCAATCCGTTCGCGAGATATGGGAGTTTGAAGACAAGAAATGGTTGAGAAGACAACAAGTTTTTCGCAATTCTGCTGCTCCAAACGCTTAACCAGAATGGGCTAGGGAAAAAATACACATACCGTTGTAATCGGGAGAGTTTCTACTTTCACAAGCAACAGGAATTTTTGGGTTAGGTCAATCCGTTCGCGAGATATGAGCGTTTGAAGCTAAGAAATGGTTGAAAAGACAACAAATTTTTCGCAAATCTGCTGCTCAAAACGCTTAACCAGAATGCCCTAGGGGAAAAATACACGTAGCGTTGTACTCGGGAGAGTTTCTACTTTCAGATGCATAAGGAATTTTTGGGTTAGATCAATCCGTTCGCGAGATATGGGAGTTTGAAAACAAGAAATGGTTGAGAAGGCAAAAGATTTTTCGCAAATCTGCTGCTCCAAACGCTTAACCAGAATGGCCTAGGGAATAAATACGCATACCGTTGTAATCGGGCGAGTTTCTACTTTCAGATACAATAGGAATTTTTGGGTTCGGTCAATCCGTTCGCGAGATATGGGACTTTGAAGCTAAGAAATGGTTGAGAAGGCAAAAGATTTTTCGCAATTCTACTGCTCCAAACGCTTAACCAGAATGCCCTAGGGAAAAAATACACATACCGTTGTAGTCGGGCGAGTTTCTACTTTCAAATGCAATAGGAATTTTTTGGTTAGGTCAATCCGTTCGCGAGATATGAGAGTTTGAAGCTAAGAAATGGTTGAGAAGACAACAAATTTTTCACAAATCTGCTGCTCCAAACGCTTAACCAGAATGGCCTAGGGAAAAAATACGCATACCGCTGTAATCGGGCGAGTTTCTACATTCAGATACAATAGGAATTTTTGGGTTCTGTCAATCCGTTCGCGAGATATGGGACTTTGAAGCTAAGAAATGGTTGACAAGACAACAAATTTTTCGCAATTCTGCTGCTCCAATCGCTTAACCAGAATGCCCTAGGGGAAAAATACACATACCGTTGTAATCGGGCGAGTTTCTACTTTCAGATACATAAGGAATTTTTGGGTTAGGTCAATCCGTTCGCGAGATATGGGAGTTTGAAGCCAAGAAATGGTTGAGAAGGCAAAAAATTTTTCGCAATTCTGCTGCTCCAAACGCTTAACCAGAATGGCCTAGGGAAAAAATACACATACCGTTGTAATCGGGCGAGTTTCTACCTTCAAATTCAATAGGAATTTTTGGGTTAGATCAATCCGTTCGCGCGATATGAGAGTTTGAAGCTAAGAAATGGTTGAGAAGACAACAAATTTTTCGCACTTCTGCTGCTCCAATCGCTTAACCAGAATGCCCTAGGGGAAAAATACACGTACCGTTGTAATCGGGCGAGTTTCTTCTTTCAGATGCATAAGGAATTTTTGGGTTAGGTCAATCCGTTCGCGAGATATGGGAGTTTGAAGACAAGAAATGGTTGAGAAGGCAAAAAATTTTTCGCAATTTTGCTGCTCCAAACGCTTAACCAGGATGCCCTAGGGAAAAAATACACATACCGTTGTAATCGGGAGAGTTTCTACATTCAAATGCAATAGGAATTTTTGGGTTAGGTCAATCCGTTCGCGAGATATGAGAGTTTAAAGCTAAGAAATGGTTGAGAAGACAACAAATTTTTCGCAAATCTGCTGCTCCAAACGCTTAACCAGAATGCCCTAGGGAAAAATACGCATACCGTTGTAAGCGGGCGAGTTTCTACATTCAGATACAATAGGAATTTTTGGGTTCTGTCAATCCATTCGCGAGATATGGGATTTTGAAGCTAAGAAATGGTTGACAAGACAACAAATTTGTCGCACTTCTGCTGCTCCAATCGCTTAACCAGAATGCCCTAGGGGAAAAATACACGTACCGTTGTAATCGGGAGAGTTTCTACATTCAGATACAATAGGAATTTTTGGGTTCTGTCAATCCGTTCGCGAGATATGGGACTTTGAAGCTAAGAAATGGTTGACAAGACAACAAATTTTTCGCACTTCTGCTGCTCCAATCGCTTAACCAGAATGCCCTAGGGGAAAAATACACGTAGCGTTGTAATCGGGAGAGTTTCTACTTTCAGATGCATAAGGAATTATTGGGTTAGATCAATCCGTTCGCGAGATATGGGAGTTTGAAGACAAGAAATGGTTGAGAAGGCAAAAGATTTTTCGCAAATCTGCTGCTCCAAACGCTTAACCAGAATGGCCTAGGGAAT
The DNA here is from genome assembly GCF_051014685.1 of Ptiloglossa arizonensis. Lineage (NCBI taxonomy): Eukaryota > Metazoa > Arthropoda > Insecta > Hymenoptera > Colletidae > Ptiloglossa > Ptiloglossa arizonensis. The sequence goes on from NW_027479085.1 coordinate 200,191, forward strand.
AAATACGCATACCGTTGTAATCGGGCGAGTTTCTACTTTCAGATACAATAGGAATTTTTGGGTTCGGTCAATCCGTTCGCGAGATATGGGACTTTGAAGCTAAGAAATGGTTGAGAAGGCAAAAGATTTTTCGCAATTCTACTGCTCCAAACGCTTAACCAGAATGCCCTAGGGAAAAAATACACATACCGTTGTAATCGGGCGAGTTTCTACTTTCAAATGCAATAGGAATTTTTTGGTTAGGTCAATCCGTTCGCGAGATATGAGAGTTTGAAGCTAAGAAATGGTTGAGAAGACAACAAATATTTCGCAAATCTGCTGCTCCAAACGCTTAACCAGAATGCCCTAGGGAAAAATACGCATACCGTTGTAATCGGGCGAGTTTCTACATTCAGATACAATAGGAATTTTTGGGTTCTGTCAATCCATTCGCGAGATATGGGATTTTGAAGCTAAGAAATGGTTGACAAGACAACAAATTTGTCGCACTTCTGCTGCTCCAATCGCTTAACCAGAATGCCCTAGGGGAAAAATACACGTACCGTTGTAATCGGGAGAGTTTCTACATTCAGATACAATAGGAATTTTTGGGTTCTGTCAATCCGTTCGCGAGATATGGGACTTTGAAGCTAAGAAATGGTTGACAAGACAACAAATTTTTCGCACTTCTGCTGCTCCAATCGCTTAACCAGAATGCCCTAGGGGAAAAATACACGTAGCGTTGTAATCGGGAGAGTTTCTACTTTCAGATGCATAAGGAATTATTGGGTTAGATCAATCCGTTCGCGAGATATGGGAGTTTGAAGACAAGAAATGGTTGAGAAGGCAAAAGATTTTTCGCAAATCTGCTGCTCCAAACGCTTAACCAGAATGGCCTAGGGAATAAATACGCATACCGTTGTAATCGGGCGAGTTTCTACTTTCAGATACAATAGGAATTTTTGGGTTCGGTCAATCCGTTCGCGAGATATGGGACTTTGAAGCTAAGAAATGGTTGAGAAGGCAAAAGATTTTTCGCAATTCTACTGCTCCAAACGCTTAACCAGAATGCCCTAGGGAAAAAATACACATACCGTTGTAGTCGGGCGAGTTTCTACTTTCAAATGCAATAGGAATTTTTTGGTTAGGTCAATCCGTTCGCGAGATATGAGAGTTTGAAGCTAAGAAATGGTTGAGAAGACAACAAATTTTTCACAAATCTGCTGCTCCAAACGCTTAACCAGAATGGCCTAGGGAAAAAATACGCATACCGCTGTAATCGGGCGAGTTTCTACATTCAGATACAATAGGAATTTTTGGGTTCTGTCAATCCGTTCGCGAGATATGGGACTTTGAAGCTAAGAAATGGTTGACAAGACAACAAATTTTTCGCAATTCTGCTGCTCCAATCGCTTAACCAGAATGCCCTAGGGGAAAAATACACATACCGTTGTAATCGGGCGAGTTTCTACTTTCAGATACATAAGGAATTTTTGGGTTAGGTCAATCCGTTCGCGAGATATGGGAGTTTGAAGCCAAGAAATGGTTGAGAAGGCAAAAAATTTTTCGCAATTCTGCTGCTCCAAACGCTTAACCAGAATGGCCTAGGGAAAAAATACACATACCGTTGTAATCGGGCGAGTTTCTACCTTCAAATTCAATAGGAATTTTTGGGTTAGATCAATCCGTTCGCGCGATATGAGAGTTTGAAGCTAAGAAATGGTTGAGAAGACAACAAATTTTTCGCACTTCTGCTGCTCCAATCGCTTAACCAGAATGCCCTAGGGGAAAAATACACGTACCGTTGTAATCGGGCGAGTTTCTTCTTTCAGATGCATAAGGAATTTTTGGGTTAGGTCAATCCGTTCACGAGATATGGGAGTTTGAAGACAAGAAATGGTTGAGAAGGCAAAAAATTTTTCGCAATTTTGCTGCTCCAAACGCTTAACCAGGATGCCCTAGGGAAAAAATACACATACCGTTGTAATCGGGAGAGTTTCTACATTCAAATGCAATAGGAATTTTTGGGTTAGGTCAATCCGTTCGCGAGATATGAGAGTTTAAAGCTAAGAAATGGTTGAGAAGACAACAAATTTTTCGCAAATCTGCTGCTCCAAACGCTTAACCAGAATGCCCTAGGGAAAAATACGCATACCGTTGTAATCGGGCGAGTTTCTACATTCAGATACAATAGGAATTTTTGGGTTCTGTCAATCCATTCGCGAGATATGGGATTTTGAAGCTAAGAAATGGTTGACAAGACAACAAATTTGTCGCACTTCTGCTGCTCCAATCGCTTAACCAGAATGCCCTAGGGGAAAAATACACGTACCGTTGTAATCGGGAGAGTTTCTACATTCAGATACAATAGGAATTTTTGGGTTCTGTCAATCCGTTCGCGAGATATGGGACTTTGAAGCTAAGAAATGGTTGACAAGACAACAAATTTTTCGCACTTCTGCTGCTCCAATCGCTTAACCAGAATGCCCTAGGGGAAAAATACACGTAGCGTTGTAATCGGGAGAGTTTCTACTTTCAGATGCATAAGGAATTATTGGGTTAGATCAATCCGTTCGCGAGATATGGGAGTTTGAAGACAAGAAATGGTTGAGAAGGCAAAAGATTTTTCGCAAATCTGCTGCTCCAAACGCTTAACCAGAATGGCCTAGGGAATAAATACGCATACCGTTGTAATCGGGCGAGTTTCTACTTTCAGATACAATAGGAATTTTTGGGTTCGGTCAATCCGTTCGCGAGATATGGGACTTTGAAGCTAAGAAATGGTTGAGAAGGCAAAAGATTTTTCGCAATTCTACTGCTCCAAACGCTTAACCAGAATGCCCTAGGGAAAAAATACACATACCGTTGTAATCGGGCGAGTTTCTACTTTCAAATGCAATAGGAATTTTTTGGTTAGGTCAATCCGTTCGCGAGATATGAGAGTTTGAAGCTAAGAAATGGTTGAGAAGACAACAAATATTTCGCAAATCTGCTGCTCCAAACGCTTAACCAGAATGGCCTAGGGAAAAAATACGCATACCGTTGTAATCGGGCGAGTTTCTACATTCAGATACAATAGGAATTTTTGGGTTCTGTCAATCCGTTCGCGAGATATGGGACTTTGAAGCTAAGAAATGGTTGACAAGACAACAAATTTTTCGCACTTCTGCTGCTCCAATCGCTTAACCAGAATGCTTTAGGGAAAAAATACACATACCGTTGTAATCGGGCGAGTTTCTACTTTCAGATACATAAGGAATTTTTGGGTTAGGTCAATCCGTTCGCGAGATATGGGAGTTTGAAGCCAAGAAATGGTTGAGAAGGCAAAAAATTTTTCGCAATTCTGCAGCTCCAAACGCTTAACCAGAATGGCCTAGGGAAAAAATGCACATACCGTCGTAATCGGGCGAGTTTCTACTTTCAGACGCAACAGGAATTTTTGGGTTATGTCAATCCGTTCGCGAGATATGGGAGTTTGAAGACAAGAAATGGTTGAGAAGACAACAAGTTTTTCGCAATTCTGCTGCTCCAAACGCTTAACCAGAATGGGCTAGGGAAAAAATACACATACCGTTGTAATCGGGAGAGTTTCTACTTTCACAAGCAACAGGAATTTTTGGGTTAGGTCAATCCGTTCGCGAGATATGAGCGTTTGAAGCTAAGAAATGGTTGAAAAGACAACAAATTTTTCGCAAATCTGCTGCTCCAAACGCTTAACCAGAATGGCCTAGGGAAAAAATACACATACCGTTGTAATCGGGCGAGTTTCTACCTTCAAATTCAATAGGAATTTTTGGGTTAGATCAATCCGTTCGCGCGATATGAGAGTTTGAAGCTAAGAAATGGTTGAGAAGACATCAAATTTTTCGCACTTCTGCTGCTCCAATCGCTTAACCAGGATGCCCTAGGGGAAAAATACACATACCGTTGTAATCGGGCGAGTTTCTACTTTCAGACGCAGAAGGAATTTTTGGGTTTGGTCAATCGGTTCGCGAGATATGGGACTTTGAAGCTAAGAAATGGTTGAGAAGACAACAAATTTTTCGCAATTCTGCTGCTCCAAACGCTTAACCAGAACGGCCTAGGGAAAAAATACACATACCGTTGTAATCGGGCGAGTTTCTACCTTCAAATTCAATAGGAATTTTTGGGTTAGATCAATCCGTTCGCGCGATATGAGAGTTTGAAGCTAAGAAATGGTTGAGAAGACATCAAATTTTTCGCACTTCTGCTGCTCCAATCGCTTAACCAGGATGCCCTAGGGGAAAAATACACATACCGTTGTAATCGGGCGAGTTTCTACTTTCAGACGCAGAAGGAATTTTTGGGTTTGGTCAATCGGTTCGCGAGATATGGGACTTTGAAGCTAAGAAATGGTTGAGAAGACAACAAATTTTTCGCAATTCTGCTGCTCCAAACGCTTAACCAGAACGGCCTAGGGAAAAAATACACATACCGTTGTAATCGGGCGAGTTTCTACCTTCAAATTCAATAGGAATTTTTGGGTTAGATCAATCCATTCGCGCGATATGAGAGTTTGAAGCTAAGAAATGGTTGAGAACACATCAAATTTTTCGCACTTCTGCTGCTCCAATCGCTTAACCAGAATGCCCTAGTGGAAAAATACACGTACCGTTGTAATCGGGAGAGTTTCTACTTTCAGATGCAATAGGAATTTTTTGGTTAGGTCAATCCGTTCGCGAGATATGAGAGTTTGAAGCTAAGAAATGGTTGAGAAGACAACAAATTTTTCACAAATCTGCTGCTCCAAACGCTTAACCAGAATGGCCTAGGGAAAAAATACGCATACCGTTGTAATCGGGCGAGTTTCTACATTCAGATACGATAGGAATTTTTGGGTTCTGTCAATCCGTTCGCGAGATATGGGACTTTGAAGCTAAGAAATGGTTGACAAGACAACAAATTTTTCGCACTTCTGCTGCTCCAATCGCTTAACCAGAATGCCCTAGGGGAAAAATACACATACCGTTGTAATCGGGCGAGTTTCTACTTTCAGATACATAAGGAATTTTTGGGTTAGGTCAATCCGTTCGCGAGATATGGGAGTTTGAAGCCAAGAAATGGTTGAGAAGGCAAAAAATTTTTCGCAATTCTGCTGCTCCAAACGCTTAACCAGAATGGCCTAGGGAAAAAATACACATACCGTTGTAATCGGGCGAGTTTCTACCTTCAAATTCAATAGGAATTTTTGGGTTAGATCAATCCGTTCGCGCGATATGAGTGTTTGAAGCTAAGAAATGGTTGAGAAGACAACAAATTTTTCGCACTTCTGCTGCTCCAATCGCTTAACCAGAATGCCCTAGGGGAAAAATACACGTACCGTTGTAATCGGGCGAGTTTCTTCTTTCAGATGCATAAGGAATTTTTGGGTTAGGTCAATCCGTTCGCGAGATATGGGAGTTTGAAGACAAGAAATGGTTGAGAAGGCAAAAAATTTTTCGCAATTTTGCTGCTCCAAACGCTTAACCAGAATGCCCTAGGGAAAAAATACACATACCGTTGTAATCGGGAGAGTTTCTACATTCAAATGCAATAGGAATTTTTGGGTTAGGTCAATCCGTTCGCGAGATATGAGAGTTTAAAGCTAAGAAATGGTTGAGAAGACAACAAATTTTTCGCAAATCTGCTGCTCCAAACGCTTAACCAGAATGCCCTAGGGAAAAATACGCATACCGTTGTAATCGGGCGAGTTTCTACATTCAGATACAATAGGAATTTTTGGGTTCTGTCAATCCATTCGCGAGATATGGGATTTTGAAGCTAAGAAATGGTTGACAAGACAACAAATTTTTCGCACTTCTGCTGCTCCAATCGCTTAACCAGAATGCCCTAGGGGAAAAATACACGTACCGTTGTAATCGGGAGAGTTTCTACATTCAGATACAATAGGAATTTTTGGGTTCTGTCAATCCGTTCGCGAGATATGGGACTTTGAAGCTAAGAAATGGTTGACAAGACAACAAATTTTTCGCACTTCTGCTGCTCCAATCGCTTAACCAGAATGCCCTAGGGGAAAAATACACGTACCGTTGTAATCGGGAGAGTTTCTACTTTCAGATGCATAAGGAATTTTTGGGTTAGATCAATCCGTTCGCGAGATATGGGAGTTTGAAGACAAGAAATGGTTGAGAAGGCAAAAAATTTTTCGCAATTCTGCTGCTCCGAAAGCTTAACCAGAATGCGTTAGGGAAAAAATACACATACCGTTGCAATCGGGCGAGTTTCTACTTTCAGATACATAAGGAATTTTTGGGTTAGGTCAATCCGTTCGCGAGATATGGGAGTTTGAAGCCAAGGAATGGTTGAGAAGGCAAAAGATATTTCGCAATTCTGCTGCTCCAAACGCTTAACCAGAATGCCCTAGGGAAAAAATACACATAACGTTGTAATCGGGCGAGTTTCTACTTTCAAATGCAATAGGAATTTTTGGGTTCGGTTAATCCGTTCGCGAGATATGGGACTTTGAAGCTAAGAAATGGTTGACAAGACAACAAATTTCTCGCACTTCTGCTGCTCCAATCGCTTAACCAGAATGCCCTAGGGGAAAAATACACCTACCGTTGTAATCGGGCGAGTTTCTTCCTTCAGATGCATAAGGAATTTTTGGGTCATGTCAATCCGTTCGCGAGATATGGGAGTTTGAAGACAAGAAATGGTTGAGAAGGCAAAAGATTTTTCGCAAATCTGCTGCTCCAAACGCTTAACCAGAATGGCCTAGGGAATAAATACGCATACCGTTGTAATCGGGCGTGTTTCTACTTTCAGATACAATAGGAATTTTTGGGTTCGGTCAATACGTTCGCGAGATATGGGACTTTGAAGCTAAGAAATGGTTGAGAAGGCAAAAGATTTTTCGCAATTCTACTGCTCCAAACGCTTAACCAGAATGCCCTAGGGAAAAAATACACATACCGTTGTAATCGGGCGAGTTTCTACTTTCAAATGCAATAGGAATTTTTTGGTTTGGTCAATCCGTTCGCGAGATATGAGAGTTTGAAGCTAAGAAATGGTTGAGAAGACAACAAATTTTTCGCAAATCTGCTGCTCCAAACGCTTAACCAGAAAGGCCTAGGGAAAAAATACGCATACCGTTGTAATCGGGCGAGTTTCTACATTCAGATACAATAGGAATTTTTGGGTTCTGTCAATCCGTTCGCGAGATATGGGACTTTGAAGCTAAGAAATGGTTGACAAGACAACAAATTTTTCGCACTTCTGCTGCTCCAATCGCTTAACCAGAATGCCCTAGGGGAAAAATACACGTACCGTTCTAATCGGGAGAGTTTCTACTTTCAGATGCATAAGGAATTTTTGGGTTAGGTCAATCCGTTTGCGAGATATGGGAGTTTGAAGACAAGAAATGGTTGAGAAGGCAAAAAATTTTTCGCAATTCTGCTGCTCCGAAAGCTTAACCAGAATGCTTTAGGGAAAAAATACACATACCGTTGTAATCGGGCGAGTTTCTACTTTCAGATACATAAGGAATTTTTGGGTTAGATCAATCCGTTCGCGCGATATGAGAGTTTGAAGCTAAGAAATGGTTGAGAAGACAACAATTTTTTCGCAAATCTGCTGCTCCAAACGCTTAACCAGAATGGCCTAGGGAAAAAATACGCATACCGTTGTAATCGGGCGAGTTTCTACATTCAGATACAATAGGAATTTTTCGGTTCTGTCAATCCGTTCGCGAGATATGGGACTTTGAAGCTAAGAAATGGTTGACAAGACAACAAATTTTTCGCACTTCTGCTGCTCCAATCGCTTAACCAGAATGCCCTAGTGGAAAAATACACGTACCGTTGAAATCGGGAGAGTTTCTACTTTCAGATGCATAAGGAATTTTTGGGTTATGTCAATCCGTTCGCGAGATATGGGAGTTTGAAGACAAGAAATGGTTGAGAAGACAACAAATTTTTCGCAATTCTGCTGCTCCAAACGCTTAACCAGAATGGGCTAGGGAAAAAATACACATACCGTTGTAATCGGGAGAGTTTCTACTTTCACAAGCAACAGGAATTTTTGGGTTATGTCAATCCGTTCGCGAGATATGAGCGTTTGAAGCTAAGAAATGGTTGAGAAGACAACAAATTTTTCGCAAATCTGCTGCTCCAAACGCTTAACCAGAATGGCCTAGGGAAAAAATACACATACCGTTGTAATCGGGCGAGTTTCTACCTTCAAATTCAATAGGAATTTTTGGGTTAGATCAATCCGTTCGCGCGATATGAGAGTTTGAAGCTAAGAAATGGTTGAGAAGACATCAAATTTTTCGCACTTCTGCTGCTCCAATCGCTTAACCAGGATGCCCTAGGGGAAAAATACACATACCGTTGTAATCGGGCGAGTTTCTACTTTCAGACGCAGAAGGAATTTTTGGGTTTGGTCAATCGGTTCGCGAGATATGGGACTTTGAAGCTAAGAAATGGTTGAGAAGACAACAAATTTTTCGCAATTCTGCTGCTCCAAACGCTTAACCAGAATGGCCTAGGGAAAAAATACACCTACCGTTGTAATCGGGCGAGTTTCTACCTTCAAATTCAATAGGAATTTTTGGGTTAGATCAATCCGTTCGCGCGATATGAGAGTTTGAAGCTAAGAAATGGTTGAGAACACATCAAATTTTTCGCACTTCTGCTGCTCCAATCGCTTAACCAGAATGCCCTAGTGGAAAAATACACGTACCGTTGTAATCGGGAGAGTTTCTACTTTCAGATGCATAAGGAATTTTTGGGTTAGGTCAATCCGTTCGCGAGATATGGGAGTTTGAAGACAAGAAATGGTTGAGAAGACAACAAATTTTTCGCAATTCTGCTGCTCCAAACGCTTAACCAGAATGGGCTAGGGAAAAAATACACATACCGTTGTAATCGGGAGAGTTTCTACTTTCACACGCAACAGGAATTTTTGGGTTAGGTCAATCCGTTCGCGAGATATGAGCGTTTGAAGCTAAGAAATGGTTGAGAAGACAACAAATTTTTCGCAAATCTGCTGCTCCAAATGCTTAACCAGAATGGCCTAGGGAAAAAATACACATACCGTTGTAATCGGGCGAGTTTCTACCTTCAAATTCAATAGGAATTTTTGGGTTATATCAATCCGTTCGCGCGATATGAGAGTTTGAAGCTAAGAAATGGTTGAGAAGACATCAAATTTTTCGCACTTCTGCTGCACCAATCGCTTAACCGGGATGCCCTAGGGGAAAAATACACATACCGTTGTAATCGGGCGAGTTTCTACTTTCAGACGCAGAAGGAATTTTTGGGTTTGGTCAATCGGTTCGCGAGATATGGGACTTTGAAGCTAAGAAATGGTTGAGAAGACAACAAATTTTTCGCAATTCTGCTGCTCCAAACGCTTAACCAGAATGGCCTAGGGAAAAAATACACATACCGTTGTAATCGGGCGAGTTTCTACTTTCAGACGCAACAGGAATTTTTGGATTAGGTCAATCCGTTCGCGAGATATGGGAGTTTGAAGCCAAGAAATGGTTGAGAAGGCAAAAAATTTTTCGCAATTCTGCAGCTCCAAACTCTTAACCAGAATGGCCTTGGCAAAAAATACACATACCGTTGTAATCGGGCGAGTTTCTACTTTCAGGCGCAACAGGAATTTTTGGGTTAGGTCAATTCGTTCGCGAGATATGGGAGTTTGAAGCCAAGGAATGGTTGAGAAGGCAAAAAATTTTTCGCAATTCTGCTGCTCCAAACGCTTAACCAGAATGGCCTAAGGAAAAAATACATATACCGTTGTAATCGGGCGAGTTTCTACTTTCAAATTCAATAGGAATTTTTGGGTTTGATCAATCCGTCCGCGCGATATGAGAGTTTGAAGCTAAGAAATGGTTGAGAAGACAACAAATTTTGCGCACTTCTGCTGCTCCAATCGCTTAACCAGAATGCCCTAGGGGAAAAATACACATACCGTTGTAATCGGGAGAGTTTCTACTTTCAGACGCAGCAGGAATTTTTGGGTTTGGTCAATCCGTTCGCGAGATATGGGTCTTTGAAGCTAAGAAATGGTTCAGAAGGCAACAAATTTTGCGCAATTCTGCTGCTCCAAACGCTTAACCAGAATGGCCTAGAGGAAAAATACACATACCGTTGTAATCGGGCGAGTTTCTACTTTCAAATTCAATAGGAATTTTTGGGTTAGATCAATCCGTTCGCGCGATATGAGAGTTTGAAGCCAAGAAATGGTTGAGAAGGCAAAAGATTTTTCGCAATTCTGCTGCTCCAAACGCTTAACCAGAATGCCCTAGGGAAAAAATACACATACCGTTGTAATCGGGCGAGTTTCTACTTTCAGACGCAACAGGAATTTTTGGGTTAGGTCAATCCGTTCGCGAGATATGGGAGTTTGAAGCTAAGAAATGGTTGAGAAGGCAACAAATTTTTCGCACTTCTGCTGCTCCAAACGCTTAACCAGAATGGCCTAGGGAAAAAATACACATACCGTTGTAATCGGGCGAGTTTCTACCTTCAGACGCAACAGGAATTTTTGGGTTAGTTCAATCCGTTCGCGAGATATGGGAGTTTGAAGCCAAGAAATGGTTGAGAAGGCAAAAAATTTTGCGCAATTCTGCTGCTCCAAACGCTTAACCAGAATGCCCTAGGGAAAAAATACACATACCGTTGTAATCGGCCGAGTTTCTACTTTCAGATGCAATAGGAATTTTTGGGTTAGGTCAATCCGTTCGCGAGATATGGGAGTTTGAAGCCAAGAAATAGTTGAGAAGGCAAAATATTTTTCGCAATTCTGCTGCTCCAAACGCATAACCAGAATGGCCTAGGGAAAAAATACGCATACCGTTGTAATCGGGCGAGTTTCTACTTTCAGACGCAGCAGGAATTTTTGGGTTTGGTCAATCCGTTCGCGAGATATGGGTCTTTGAAGCTAAGAAATGGTTGAGAAGACAACAAATTTTCCGCAATTCTGCTGCTCCAAACGCTTAACCAGAATGCCCTAGGGGAAAAATACATATACCGTTGTAATCGGGCGAGTTTCTACTTTCAGATACAATAGGAATTTTTGGGTTCGGTCAATCCGTTCGCGAGATATGGGACTTTGAAGCAAAGAAATGGTTGAGAAGGCAAAAGATTTTTCGCAATTCTGCTGCTCCAAACGCATAACCAGAATGGGCTAGGGAAAAAATACACATACCGTTGTAATCTGGAGAGTTTCTACTTTCACAAGCATCAGGAATTTTTGGGTTTGGTCATTCCGCTCGAGAGATATGGGAGTTTGAATCCAAGAAATGGTTGAGAAGGCATAAAATTTTTCGCAATTCTGCTGATCCAAACGCTTAACCAGAATGGCCTAGGGGAAAAATACACGTACCGTTGTAATCGGGCGAGTTTCTACTTTCAGATGCAATAGGAATTTTTGGGTTAGGTCAATCCGTTCGCGAGATATGGGAGTTTGAAGCCAAGAAATGGTTGAGAAGGCAAAAAATTTTTCGAAATTCTGCAGCTCCAAACGCTTAACCAGAATGGCCTAGGGAAAAAATACACATACCGTTGTAATCGGGCGAGTTTCTACTTTCAGACGCAACAGGAATTTTTGGGTTAGGTCAATCCGTTCGCGAGATATGGGAGTTTGAAGCCAAGGAATGGTTGAGAAGGCAACAAATTTTTCGCAATTCTGCTGCTCCAAACGCTTAACCAGAATGGCCTAGGGGAAAAATACACATACCGTTGTAATCGGGCGAGTTTCTACTTTCAAATTCAATAGGAATTTTTGGGTTAGATCAATCCGTTCGCGCGATATGAGAGTTTGAAGCCAAGAAATGGTTGAGAAGGCAAAAGATTTTTCGCAATTCTGCTGCTCCAAACGCTTAACCAGAATGCCCTAGAGAAAAAATACACATACCGTTGTAATCGGGCGAGTTTCTACTTTCAGACGCAACAGGAATTTTTGGGTTAGGTCAATACGTTCGCGAGATATGGGAGTTTGAAGCTAAGAAATGGTTGAGAAGGCAACAAATTTTTCGCACTTCTGCTGCTCCAAACGCTTAACCAGAATGCCCTAGGGAAAAAATACACATACCGTTGTAATCGGGCGAGTTTCTACCTTCAGACGCAACAGGAATTTTTGGGTTAGGTCAATCCGTTCGCGAAATATGGGAGTTTGAAGCCAAGAAATGGTTGAGAAGGCAAAAAATTTTGCGCAATTCTGCTGCTCCAAACGCTTAACCAGAATGCCCTAGGGAAAAAATACGCATACCGTTGTAATCGGGCGAGTTTCTACTTTCAGACGCAACAGGAATTTTTGGGTTAGGTCAATCCGTTCGCGAGATATGGGACTTTGAAACTAAGATATGGTTGAGAAGACAACAAATTTTTCGCAATTCTGCTGCTCCAAACGCTTAACCAGAATGGGCTAGGGAAAAAATACACATACCGTTGTAATCGGGAGAGTTTCTACTTTCACAAGCATCAGGAATTTTTGGGTTTGGTCAATCCGCTCGCGAGATATGGGAGTTTGAAGCCAAGAAATGGTTGAGAAGGCAAAAAATTTTTCGCAATTCTGCTACTCCAAACGCTTAACCAGAATGGCCTAGGGAAAAAATACGCACACCGTTGTAATCGGGCGAGTTTCTACTTTCAGATACATAAGGAATTTTTGGGTTAGGTCAATCCGTTCGCGAGATATGGGAGTTGAAGCTAAGAAATGGTTGAAAAGGCAAAAGATTTTTCGCAATTCTGCTGCTCCAAACGCTTAACCAGAGTGCCCTAGGGAAAAACTACACATACCGTTGTAATCGGGCGAGTTTCTACTTTCAAATGCAATAGGAATTTTTGGGTTAGGTCAATCCGTTCGCGAGATATGAGAGTTTGAAGCTAAGAAATGGTTGAGAAGACAACAAATTTTTCGCAAATCTGCGGCTCCAAACGCTTAACCAGAATGGCCTAGGGAATAAATACGCATACCGTTGTAATCGGGCGAGTTTCTACTTTCAGATACAATAGGAATTTTTGGGTTCGGTTAATCCGTTCGCGAGATATGGGAGTTTGAAGCTAAGAAATGGTTGAGAAGGCAAAAGATTTTTCGCAATTCTGCTGCTCCAAACGCTTAACCAGAATGCCCCTGGGAAAAAATAAACATACCGTTGTAATCGGGCGAGTTTCTACTTTCAAATGCAATAGGAATTTTTGGGTCAGGTCAATCCGTTCGAGAGATATGAGAGTTTGAAGCTAAGAAATGGTTGAGAAGACAACAAATTTTTCGCAAATCTGCTGCTCCAAACGCTTAACAGAATGGCCTAGGGAATAAATACGCATACCGTTGTAATCGGGCGAGTTTCTACTTTCAGATACAATAGGAATTTTTGGGTTCGGTCAATCCGTTCGCGAGATATGGGACTTTGAAGCTAAGAAATGGTTGACAAGACAACAAATTTCTCGCACTTCTGCTGCTCCAATCGCTTAACCAGAATGCCCTAGGGGAAAAATACACGTACCGTTGTAATCGGGCGAGTTTCTACTTTCAGATACATAAGGAATTTTTGGGTTAGGTCAATCCGTTCGCGAGATATGGGAGTTTGAAGCTAAGAAATGGTTGAGAAGACAACAAATTTTTCGCAAATCTGCGGCTCCAAACGCTTAACCAGAATGGCCTAGGGAAAAAATACACATACCGTTGTAATCGGGCGAGTTTCTACTTTCAGACGCAGCAGGAATTTTTGGGTTTGGTCAATCCGTTCGCGAGATATGGGTCTTTGAAGCTAAGAAATGGTTGAGAAGACAACAAATTTTCCGCAATTCTGCTGCTCCAAACGCTTAACCAGAATGCCCTAGGGGAAAAATACATATACCGTTGTAATCGGGCGAGTTTCTACTTTCAAATACAATAGGAATTTTTGGGTTCGGTCAATCCGTTCGCGAGATATGGGACTTTGAAGCAAAGAAATGGTTGAGAAGGCAAAAGATTTTTCGCAATTCTGCTGCTCCAAACGCATAACCAGAATGGGCTAGAGAAAAAATACACAAACCGTTGTAATCGGGAGAGTTTCTACTTTCACAAGCATCAGGAATTTTTGGGTTTGGTCAATCGGCTCGCGAGATATGGGAGTTTGAAGCCAAGAAATGGTTGAGAAGGCAAAAAATTTTTCGCAATTCTGCAGCTCCAAACGCTTAACCAGAATGGCCTAGGGAAAAAATACACATACCGTTGTAATCGGGCGAGTTTCTACTTTCAAATACAATAGGAATTTTTGGGTTCGGTCAATCCGTTCGCGAGATATGGGACTTTGAAGCAAAGAAATGGTTGAGAAGGCAAAAGATTTTTCGCAATTCTGCTGCTCCAAACGCATAACCAGAATGGGCTAGGGAAAAAATACACATACCTTTGTAATCGGGAGAGTTTCTACTTTCACAAGCATCAGGAATTTTTGGGTTTGGTCAATCCGCTCACGAGATATGGGAGTTTGAAGACAAGAAATGGTTGAGAAGGCATACAATTTTTCGCAATTCTGCTGATCCAAACGCTTATCCAGAATGGCCTAGAGGAAAAATACACGTACCGTTGTAATCGGGCGAGTTTCTACTTTCAGATGCAATAGGAATTTTTGGGTTAGGTCAATCCGTTCGCGAGATATGGGAGTTTGAAGCCAAGAAATGGTTGAGAAGGCAAAAAATTTTTCGCAATTCTGCAGCTCCAAACGCTTAACCAGAATGGCCTAGGGAAAAAATACACATACCGTTGTAATCGGGCGAGTTTCTACTTTCAGACGCAACAGGAATTTTTGGGTTAGGTCAATCCGTTCGCGAGATATGGGAGTTTGAAGCCAAGGAATGGTTGAGAAGGCAACAAATTTTTCGCAATTCTGCTGCTCCAAACGCTTAACCAGAATGGCCTAGGGGAAAAATACACATACCGTTGTAATCGGGCGAGTTTCTACTTTCAAATTCAATAGGAATTTTTGGGTTAGATCAATCCGTTCGCGCGATATGAGAGTTTGAAGCCAAGAAATGGTTGAGAAGGCAAAAGATTTTTCGCAATTCTGCTGCTCCAAACGCTTAACCAGAATGCCCTAGGGAAAAAATACACATACCGTTGTAATCGGGCGAGTTTCTACTTTCAGACGCAACAGGAATTTTTGGGTTAGGTCAATACGTTCGTGAGATATGGGAGTTTGAAGCTAAGAAATGGTTGAGAAGGCAACAAATTTTTCGCACTTCTGCTGCTCCAAACGCTTAACCAGAATGGCCTAGGGAAAAAATACACATACCGTTGTAATCGGGCGAGTTTCTACCTTCAGACGCAACAGGAATTTTTGGGTTAGGTCAATTCGTTCGCGAAATATGGGAGTTTGAAGCCAAGAAATGGTTGAGAAGGCAAAAAATTTTGCGCAATTCTGCTGCTCCAAACGCTTAACCAGAATGCCCTAGGGAAAAAATACGCATACCGTTGTAATCGGGCGAGTTTCTACTTTCAGACCCAACAGGAATTTTTGGGTTAGGTCAATCCGTTCGCGAGATATGGGACTTTGAAGCTAAGATATGGTTGAGAAGACAACAAATTTTTCGCAATTCTGCTGCTCCAAACGCTTAACCAGAATGGGCTAGGGAAAAAATACACATACCGTTGTAATCGGGAGAGTTTCTACTTTCACAAGCATCAGGAATTTTTGGGTTTGGTCAATCCGCTCGCGAGATATGGGAGTTTGAAGCCAAGAAATGGTTGAGAAGGCAAAAAATTTTTCGCAATTCTGCAGCTCCAAACGCTTAACCAGAATGGCCTAGGGAAAAAATACACATACCGTTGTAATCGGGCGAGTTTCTACTTTCAGGCGCAACAGGAATTTTTGGGTTAGGTCAATCCGTTCGCGAGATATGGGAGTTTGAAGCCAAGGAATGGTTGAGAAGGCAAAAAATTTTTCGCAATTCTTCCGCTCCAAAGGCTTAACCAGAATGCCCTAGGGAAAAAATACACATACCGTCGTAATCGGGCGAGTTTCTACTTTCAAATGCAATAGGAATTTTTGGGTTACGTCAATCCGTTCGCGAGATATGAGAGTTTGAAGCTGAGAAATGGTTGAGAAGACAACAAATTTTTCGCACTTCTGCTGCTCCAATCGCTTAACCAGAATGCCCTAGGGGAAAAATACACATACCTTTGTAATCGGGCAAGTTTCTTCTTTCAGATGCATAAGGAATTTTTGGGTTAGGTCAATCCGTACGCGAGATATGGGAGTTTGAAGACAAGAAATGGTTGAGAAGGCAAAAAATTTTTCGCAATTTTGCTGCTCCAAAGGCTTAACCAGAATGCCCTAGGGAAAAAATACACATACCATTGTAATCGGGCGAGTTTCTACTTTCAAATTCAATAGGAATTTTTGGGTTAGATCAATCCGTTCGCGCGATATGAGAGTTTGAATCTAAGAGATGGTTGAGAAGACAACAAATTTTGCGCACTTCTGCTGCTCCAATCGCTTAACCAGAATGCCCTAGGGGAAAAATACACATACCGTTGTAATCGGGAGAGTTTCTACTTTCAGACGCAGCAGGAATTTTTGGGTTTGGTCAATCCGTTCGCGCGATATGGGTCTTTGAAGCTAAGAAATGGTTGAGAAGGCAACAAATTTTTCGCAATTCTGCTGCTCCAAACGCTTAACCAGAATGGCCTAGAGGAAAAATACACATACCGTTGTAATCGGGCGAGTTTCTACTTTCAAATTCAATAGGAATTTTTGGGTTAGATCAATCCGTTCGCGCGATATGAGAGTTTGAAGCCAAGAAATGGTTGAGAAGGCAACAAATTTTTCGCACTTCTGGTGCTCCAAACGCTTAACCAGAATGGCCTAGGGAAAAAATACACATACCGTTGTAATCGGGCGAGTTTCTACCTTCAGACGCAACAGGAATTTTTGGGTTAGGTCAATCCGTTCGCGAGATATGGGCGTTTGAAGCCAAGAAATGGTTGAGAAGGCAAAAAATTTTGCGCAATTCTGCTGCTCCAAACGCTTAACCAGAATGCCCTAGGGAAAAAATACACATACCGTTGTAATCGGGCGAGTTTCTACTTTCAGACGCAGCAGGAATTTTTGGGTTTGGTCAATCCGTTCGCGAGATATGGGTCTTTGAAGCTAAGAAATGGTTGAGAAGACAACAAATTTTCCGCAATTCTGCTGCTCCAAACGCTTAACCAGAATGCCCTAGGGGAAAAATACATATACCGTTGTAATCGGGCGAGTTTCTACTTTCAAATACAATAGGAATTTTTGGGTTCGGTCAATCCGTTCGCGAGATATGGGACTTTGAAGCAAAGAAATGGTTGAGAAGGCAAAAGATTTTTCGCAATTCTGCTGCTCCAAACGCATAACCAGAATGGGCTAGGGAAAAAATACACATACCGTTGTAATCGGGAGAGTTTCTACTTTCACAAGCATCAGGAATTTTTGGGTTAGGTCAATCCGTTCGCGAGATATGGGAGTTTGAAGCCAAGAAATGGTTGAGAAGGCAAAAAATTTTTCGCAATTCTGCTGCTCCAAAATCTTAACCAGAATGGCCTAGTGAGAAAATACACATACCGTTGTAATCGGGCAAGTTTCTACTTTCAGATACAATAGGAATTTTTGGGTTCGGTCAATCCGTTCGCGAGATATGGGACTTTGAAGCTAAGAAATGGTTGACAAGACAACAAATTTCTCGCACTTCTGCTGCTCCAATCGCTTAACCAGAATGCCCTAGGGGAAAAATACACGTACCGTTGTAATCGGGCGCGTTTCTACTTTCAGATGCATAAGGAATTTTTGGGTTAGGTCAATTCGTTCGCGAAATATGGGAGTTTGAAGCCAAGAAATGGTTGAGAAGGCAAAAAATTTTGCGCAATTCTGCTGCTCCAAACGCTTAACCAGAATGCCCTAGGGAAAAAATACGCATACCGTTGTAATCGGGCGAGTTTCTACTTTCAGACCCAACAGGAATTTTTGGGTTAGGTCAATCCGTTCGCGAGATATGGGACTTTGAAGCTAAGATATGGTTGAGAAGACAACAAATTTTTCGCAATTCTGCTGCTCCAAACGCTTAACCAGAATGGGCTAGGGAAAAAATACACAAACCGTTGTAATCGGGAGAGTTTCTACTTTCACAAGCATCAGGAATTTTTGGGTCTGGTCAATCCGCTCGCGAGATATGGGAGTTTGAAGCCAAGAAATGGTTGAGAAGGCAAAAAATTTTTCGCAATTCTGCAGCTCCAAACGCTTAACCAGAATGGCCTAGGGAAAAAATACACATACCGTTGTAATCGGGCGAGTTTCTACTTTCAAATACAATAGGAATTTTTGGGTTCGGTCAATCCGTTCGCGAGATATGGGACTTTGAAGCAAAGAAATGGTTGAGAAGGCAAAAGATTTTTCGCAATTCTGCTGCTCCAAACGCATAACCAGAATGGGCTAGGGAAAAAATACACATACCGTTGTAATCGGGAGAGTTTCTACTTTCACAAGCATCAGGAATTTTTGGGTTTGGTCAATCCGCTCACGAGATATGGGAGTTTGAAGCCAAGAAATGGTTGAGAAGGCATACAATTTTTCGCAATTCTGCTGATCCAAACGCTTATCCAGAATGGCCTAGGGGTAAAATACACGTACCGTTGTAATCGGGCGAGTTTCTACTTTCAGATGCAATAGGAATTTTTGGGTTAGGTCAATCCGTTCGCGAGATATGGGAGTTTGAAGCCAAGAAATGGTTGAGAAGGCAAAAAATTTTTCGCAATTCTGCAGCTCCAAACGCTTAACCAGAATGGCCTAGGGAAAAAATACACATATCGTTGTAATCGGGCGAGTTTCTACTTTCAGACGCAACAGGAATTTTTGGGTTAGGTCAATCCGTTCGCGAGATATGGGAGTTTGAAGCCAAGGAATGGTTGAGAAGGCAACAAATTTTTCGCAATTCTGCTGCTCCAAACGCTTAACCAGAATGGCCTAGGGGAAAAATACACATACCGTTGTAATCGGGCGAGTTTCTACTTTCAAATTCAATAGGAATTTTTGGGTTAGATCAATCCGTTCGCGCGATATGAGAGTTTGAAGCCAAGAAATGGTTGAGAAGGCAAAAGATTTTTCGCAATTCTGCTGCTCCAAACGCTTAACCAGAATGCCCTAGGGAAAAAATACACATACCGTTGTAATCGGGCGAGTTTCTACTTTCAGACGCAACAGGAATTTTTGGGTTAGGTCAATACGTTCGTGAGATATGGGAGTTTGAAGCTAAGAAATGGTTGAGAAGGCAACAAATTTTTCGCACTTCTGCTGCTCCAAACGCTTAACCAGAATGGCCTAGGGAAAAAATACACATACCGTTGTAATCGGGCGAGTTTCTACCTTCAGACGCAACAGGAATTTTTGGGTTAGGTCAATTCGTTCGCGAAATATGGGAGTTTGAAGCCAAGAAATGGTTGAGAAGGCAAAAAATTTTGCGCAATTCTGCTGCTCCAAACGCTTAACCAGAATGCCCTAGGGAAAAAATACGCATACCGTTGTAATCGGGCGAGTTTCTACTTTCAGACCCAACAGGAATTTTTGGGTTAGGTCAATCCGTTCGCGAGATATGGGACTTTGAAGCTAAGATATGGTTGAGAAGACAACAAATTTTTCGCAATTCTGCTGCTCCAAACGCTTAACCAGAATGGGCTAGGGAAAAAATACACAAACCGTTGTAATCGGGAGAGTTTCTACTTTCACAAGCATCAGGAATTTTTGGGTTTGGTCAATCCGCTCGCGAGATATGGGAGTTTGAAGCCAAGAAATGGTTGAGAAGGCAAAAAATTTTTCGCAATTCTGCAGCTCCAAACGCTTAACCAGAATGGCCTAGGGAAAAAATACACATACCGTTGTAATCGGGCGAGTTTCTACTTTCAGGCGCAACAGGAATTTTTGGGTTAGGTCAATCCGTTCGCGAGATATGGGAGTTTGAAGCCAAGGAATGGTTGAGAAGGCAAAAAATTTTTCGCAATTCTGCTGCTCCAAACGCTTAACCAGAATGGCCTAGGGAAAAAATACACATACCGTTGTAATCGGGCGAGTTTCTACTTTCAAATTCAATAGGAATTTTTGGGTTAGATCAATCCGTTCGCGCGATATGAGAGATTGAAGCTAAGAAATGGTTGAGAAGACAACAAATTTTTCGCACTTCTGCTGCTCCAATCGCTTAACCAGAATGCCGTAGGGGAAAAATACACATACCGTTGTAATCGGGCGAGTTCCTACTTTCAGACGCAGAAGGGATATTTGGGTTTGGTCAATCGGTTCGCGAGATATGGGACTTTGAAGCTAAGAAATGGTTGAGAAGACAACAAATTTTTCGCAATTCTGCTACTCCAAACGCTTAACCAGAATGGCCTAGGGAAAAAATACGCACACCGTTGTAATCGGGCGAGTTTCTACTTTCAGATACAGTAGGAATTTTTGGGTTCGGTTAATCCGTTCGCGAGATATGGGAGTTTGAAGCTAAGAAATGGTTGAGAAGACAACAAATTTTTCGCAAATCTGCGGCTCCAAACGCTTAACCAGAATGGCCTAGGGAATAAATACGCATACCGTTGTAATCGGGCGAGTGTCTACTTTCAGATACAGTAGGAATTTTTGGGTTCGGTTAATCCGTTCGCGAGATATGGGAGTTTGAAGCTAAGAAATGGTTGAGAAGGCAAAAGATTTTTCGCAATTCTGCTGCTCCAAACGCTTAAACGGAGTGCCCTAGGGAAAAAATACACATACCGTTGTAATCGGGCGAGTTTCTACTTTCAAATGCAATAGGAATTTTTGGGTTAGGTCAATCCGTTCGCGAGATATGAGAGTTTGAAGCTAAGAAATGGTTGAGAAGACAACAAATTTTTCGCACTTCTGCTGCTCCAATCGCTTAACCAGAATGGGCTAGGGAAAAAATACACATACCGTTGTAATCGGGAGAGTTTCTACTTTCACAAGCATCAGGAATATTTGGGTTAGGTCAATTCGTTCGCGAGATATGGGAGTTGAAGCTAAGAAATGGTTGAAAAGGCAAAAGATTTTTCGCAATTCTGCTGCTCCAAACGCTTAACCAGAGTGCCCTAGGGAAAAAATACACATACCGTTGTAATCGGGCGAGTTTCTACATTCAAATGCAATAGGAATTTTTGGGTTAGGTCAATCCGTTCGCGAGATATGAGAGTTTGAAGCTAAGAAATGGTTGAGAAGACAACAAATTTTTCGCAAATCTGCGGCTCCAAACGCTTAACCAGAATGGCCTAGGGAATAAATACGCATACCGTTGTAATCGGGCGAGTTTCTACTTTCAGATACAGTAGGAATTTTTGGGTTCGGTTAATCCGTTCGCGAGATATGGGAGTTTGAAGCTAAGAAATGGTTGAGAAGGCAAAAGATTTTTCGCAATTCTGCTGCTCCAAACGCTTAACCAGAATGCCCTTGGGAAAAAATAAACATACCGTTGTAATCGGGCGAGTTTCTACTTTCAAATGCAATAGGAATTTTTGGGTTAGGTCAATCCGTTCGCGAGATATGAGAGTTTGAAGCTAAGAAATGGTTGACAAGACAACAAATTTTTCGCAAATCTGCTGCTCCAAACGCTTAACAGAATGGCCTCGGGAATAAATACGCATACCGTTGTAATCGGGCGAGTTTCTACTTTCAGATACAATAGGAATTTTTGGGTTCGGTCAATCCGTTCGCGAGATATGGGACTTTGAAGCTAAGACATGGTTGACAAGACAACAAATTTCTCGCACTTCTGCTGCTCCAATCGCTTAACCAGAATGGGCTAGGGAAAAAATACACATACCGTTGTAATCGGGCGAGTTTCTACTTTCAGACGCAACAGCAATTTTTGGGTTAGGTCAATCCGTTCGCGAGATATGGGAGTTTGAAGCCAAGAAATGGTTGAGAAGGCAAAAAATTTTTCGAAATTTTGCTGCTCCAAAGGCTTAACCAGAATGCCCTAGGGAAAAAATACACATACCTTTGTAATCGGGCGAGTTTCTATATTCAAATGCAATAGGAATTTTTGGGTTAGGTCAATCCGTTCGCGAGATATGAGAGATTGATGCTAAGAAATGGTTGAGAAGACAACAAATTTTTCGCAAATCTGCTGCTCCAAACGCTTAACCAGAATGGCCTAGGGAAAAAATACCCATACCGTTGTAATCGGGCGAGTTTCTACATTCAGATACAATAGGAATTTTTGGGTTCTGTCAATCCGTTCGCGAGATATGGGACTTTGAAGCTAAGAAATGGTTGACAAGACAACAAATTTTTCGCAATTCTGCTGCTCCAATCGCTTAACCAGAATGGCCTAGGGGAAAAATACACGTACCGTTGTAATCGGGCGAGTTTCTACTTTCAGACGCAATAGGAATTTTTCGGTTAAGTCATTCCGTTCGCGAGATATGGGAGTTTGAAGCTAAGAAATGGTCTAGAAGACAACAAATTTTTCGCAATTCTGCTGCTCCAAACGCTTAACCAGAATGGCCTAGGGAAAAAATACACATACCGTTGTAATCGGGCGAGTTTCTACCTTCAAATTCAATAGGAATTTTTGGGTTAGATCAATCCGTTCGCGCGATATGAGAGTTTGAAGCTAAGAAATGGTTCAGAAGACAACAAATTTTTCGCACTTCTGCTGCTCCAATCGCTTAACCAGAATGCCCTAGGGGAAAAATACACGTACCGTTGTAATCGGGCGAGTTTCTTCTTTCGGATGCATAAGGAATTTTTGGGTTAGGTAAATCCGTTCGCGAGATATGGGAGTTTGAAGACAAGAAATGGTTGAGAAGGCAAAAAATTTTTCGCAATTTTGCTGCTCCAAACGCTTAACCAGAATGCCCTAGGGAAAAAATACACATACCTTTGTAATCGGGCGAGTTTCTACATTCAAATGCAATAGGAATTTTTGGGTTAGGTCAATCCGTTCGCGAGATATGAGAGATTGATGCTAAGAAATGGTTGAGAAGACAACAAATTTTTCGCAAATCTGCTGCTCCAAACGCTTAATCAGAATGGCCTAGGGAAAAAATACACATACCGTTGTAATCGGGCGAGTTTCTACTTTCAGGCGCAACAGGAATTTTTGGGTTAGGTCAATCCGTTCGCGAGATATGGGCGTTTGAAGCCAAGGAATGGTTGAGAAGGCAAAAAATTTTTCGCAATTCTTCCGCTCCAAAGGCTTAACCAGAATGCCCTAGGGAAAAAATACACATACCGTCGTAATCGGGCGAGTTTCTACTTTCAAATGCAATAGGAATTTTTGGGTTAGGTCAATCCGTTCGCGAGATATGAGAGTTTGAAGCTGAGAAATGGTTGAGAAGACAACAAATTTTTCGCACTTCTGCTGCTCCAATCGCTTAACCAGAATGCCCTAGGGGAAAAATACACATACCTTTGTAATCGGGCAAGTTTCTTCTTTCAGATGCATAAGGAATTTTTGGGTTAGGTCAATCCGTTCGCGAGATATGGGAGTTTGAAGACAAGAAATGGTTGAGAAGGCAAAAAATTTTTCGCAATTTTGCTGCTCCAAAGGCTTAACCAAAATGCCCTAGGGAAAAAATACACATACCATTGTAATCGGGCGAGTTTCTACTTTCAAATTCAATAGGAATTTTTGGGTTAGATCAATCCGTTCGCGCGATATGAGAGTTTGAATCTAAGAGATGGTTGAGAAGACAACAAATTTTGCGCACTTCTGCTGCTCCAATCGCTTAACCAGAATGCCCTAGGGGAAAAATACACATACCGTTGTAATCGGGAGAGTTTCTACTTTCAGACGCAGCAGGAATTTTTGGGTTTGGTCAATCCGTTCGCGCGATATGGGTCTTTGAAGCTAAGAAATGGTTGAGAAGGCAACAAATTTTTCGCAATTCTGCTGCTCCAAACGCTTAACCAGAATGGCCTAGAGGAGAAATACACATACCGTTGTAATCGGGCGAGTTTCTACTTTCAAATTCAATAGGAATTTTTGGGTTAGATCAATCCGTTCGCGCGATATGAGAGTTTGAAGCCAAGAAATGGTTGAGAAGGCAACAAATTTTTCGCACTTCTGGTGCTCCAAACGCTTAACCAGAATGGCCTAGGGAAAAAATACACATACCGTTGTAATCGGGCGAGTTTCTACCTTCAGACGCAACAGGAATTTTTGGGTTAGGTCAATCCGTTCGCGAGATATGGGCGTTTGAAGCCAAGAAATGGTTGAGAAGGCAAAAAATTTTGCGCAATTCTGCTGCTCCAAACGCTTAACCAGAATGCCCTAGGGAAAAAATACACATACCGTTGTAATCGGGCGAGTTTCTACTTTCAGACGCAGCAGGAATTTTTGGGTTTGGTCAATCCGTTCGCGAGATATGGGTCTTTGAAGCTAAGAAATGGTTGAGAAGACAACAAATTTTCCGCAATTCTGCTGCTCCAAACGCTTAACCAGAATGCCCTAGGGGAAAAATACATATACCGTTGTAATCGGGCGAGTTTCTACTTTCAAATACAATAGGAATTTTTGGGTTCGGTCAATCCGTTCGCGAGATATGGGACTTTGAAGCAAAGAAATGGTTGAGAAGGCAAAAAATTTTTCGCAATTCTGCAGCTCCAAACGCTTAACCAGAATGGCCTAGGGAAAAAATACACATACCGTTGTAATCGGGCGAGTTTCTACTTTCAGACGCAACAGGAATTTTTGGGTTAGGTCAATCCGTTCACGAGATATGGGAGTTTGAAGCCAAGGAATGGTTGAGAAGGCAACAAATTTTTCGCAATTCTGCTGCTCCAAACGCTTAACCAGAATGGCCTAGGGGAAAAATACACATACCGTTGTAATCGGGCGAGTTTCTACTTTCAAATTCAATAGGAATTTTTGGGTTAGATCAATCCGTTCGCGCTATATGAGAGTTTGAAGCCAAGAAATGGTTGAGAAGGCAAAAGATTTTTCGCAATTCTGCAGCTCCAAACGCTTAACCAGAAAGGCCTAGGGAAAAAATACACATACCGTTGTAATCGGGCGAGTTTCTACTTTCAGGCGCAACAGGAATTTTTGGGTTAGGTCAATCCGTTCGCGAGATATGGGAGTTTGAAGCTAAGATATGGTTGAGAAGACAACAAATTTTTCGCAATTCTGCTGCTCCAAACGCTTAACCAGAATGGGCTAGGGAAAAAATACACAAACCGTTGTAATCGGGAGAGTTTCTACTTTCACAAGCATCAGGAATTTTTGGGTTTGGTCAATCCGCTCGCGAGATATGGGAGTTTGAAGCAAAGAAATGGTTGAGAAGGCAAAAAATTTTTCGCAATTCTGCAGCTCCAAACGCTTAACCAGAATGGCCTAGGGAAAAAATACACATACCGTTGTAATCGGGCGAGTTTCTACTTTCAGGCGCAACAGGAATTTTTGGGTTAGGTCAATCCGTTCGCGAGATATGGGAGTTTGAACCCAAGGAATGGTTGAGAAGGCAAAAAATTTTTCGCAATTCTGCTGCTCCAAACGCTTAACCAGAATGGCCTAGGGAAAAAATACACATACCGTTGTAATCGGGCGAGTTTCTACTTTCAAATTCAATAGGAATTTTTGGGTTAGATCAATCCGTTCGCGCGATATGAGAGATTGAAGCTAAGAAATGGTTGAGAAGACAACAAATTTTTCGCACTTCTGCTGCTCCAATCGCTTAACCAGAATGCCGTAGGGGAAAAATACACATACCGTTGTAATCGGGCGAGTTCCTACTTTCAGACGCAGAAGGGATATTTGGGTTTGGTCAATCGGTTCGCGAGATATGGGACTTTGAAGCTAAGAAATGGTTGAGAAGACAACAAATTTTTCGCAATTCTGCTACTCCAAACGCTTAACCAGAATGGCCTAGGGAAAAAATACGCACACCGTTGTAATCGGGCGAGTTTCTACTTTCAGATACAGTAGGAATTTTTGGGTTCGGTTAATCCGTTCGCGAGATATGGGAGTTTGAAGCTAAGAAATGGTTGAGAAGACAACAAATTTTTCGCAAATCTGCGACTCCAAACGCTTAACCAGAATGGCCTAGGGAATAAATACGCATACCGTTGTAATCGGGCGAGTGTCTACTTTCAGATACAGTAGGAATTTTTGGGTTCGGTTAATCCGTTCGCGAGATATGGGAGTTTGAAGCTAAGAAATGGTTGAGAAGGCAAAAGATTTTTCGCAATTCTGCTGCTCCAAACGCTTAAACAGAGTGCCCTAGGGAAAAAATACACATACCGTTGTAATCGGGCGAGTTTCTACTTTCAAATGCAATAGGAATTTTTGGGTTAGGTCAATCCGTTCGCGAGATATGAGAGTTTGAAGCTAAGAAATGGTTGAGAAGACAACAAATTTTTCGCACTTCTGCTGCTCCAATCGCTTAACCAGAATGGGCTAGGGAAAAAATACACATACCGTTGTAATCGGGAGAGTTTCTACTTTCACAAGCATCAGGAATTTTTGGGTTAGGTCAATTCGTTCGCGAGATATGGGAGTTGAAGCTAAGAAATGGTTGAAAAGGCAAAAGATTTTTCGCAATTCTGCTGCTCCAAACGCTTAACCAGAGTGCCCTAGGGAAAAAATACACATACCGTTGTAATCGGGCGAGTTTCTACTTTCAAATGCAATAGGAATTTTTGGGTTAGGTCAATCCGTTCGCGAGATATGAGAGTTTGAAGCTAAGAAATGGTTGAGAAGACAACAAATTTTTCGCAAATCTGCGGCTCCAAACGCTTAACCAGAATGGCCTAGGGAATAAATACGCATACCGTTGTAATCGGGCGAGTTTCTACTTTCAGATACAGTAGGAATTTTTGGGTTCGGTTAATCCGTTCGCGAGATATGGGAGTTTGAAGCTAAGAAATGGTTGAGAAGGCAAAAGATTTTTCGCAATTCTGCTGCTCCAAACGCTTAACCAGAATGCCCTTGGGAAAAAATAAACATACCGTTGTAATCGGGCGAGTTTCTACTTTCAAATGCAATAGGAATTTTTGGGTTAGGTCAATCCGTTCGCGAGATATGAGAGTTTGAAGCTAAGAAATGGTTGACAAGACAACAAATTTTTCGCAAATCTGCTGCTCCAAACGCTTAACAGAATGGCCTAGGGAATAAATACGCATACCGTTGTAATCGGGCGAGTTTCTACTTTCAGATACAATAGGAATTTTTGGGTTCGGTCAATCCGTTCGCGAGATATGGGACTTTGAAGCTAAGAAATGGTTGACAAGACAACAAATTTCTCGCACTTCTGCTGCTCCAATCGCTTAACCAGAATGCCCTAGGGGAAAAATACACGTACCGTTGTAATCGGGCGAGTTTCTACTTTCAGATACATAAGGAATTTTTGGGTTAGGTCAATCCGTTCGCGAGATATGGGAGTTTGAAACTAAGAAATGGTTGAGAAGGCAAAAGATTTTTCGCAATTCTGGTGCTCCAAACGCTTAACCAGAATGCCCTAGGGCAAAAATACACATACCGTCGTAATCGGGCGAGGTTCTACTTTCAAATGCAATAGGAATTTTTGGGTTAGGTCAATCCGTTCGCGAGATATGAGAGTTTGAAGCTAAGAAATGGTTGAGAAGACAACAAATTTTTCGCACTTCTGCTGCTCCAATCGCTTAACCAGAATGCCCTAGGGGAAAAATACACATACCGTTGTAATCGGGCAAGTTTCTTCTTTCAGATGCATAAGGAATTTTTGGGTTAGGTCAATCCGTTCGCGAGATATGGGAGTTTGAAGACAAGAAATGGTTGAGAAGGCAACAAATTTTTCGCAATTTTGCTGCTCCAAAGGCTTAACCAGAATGCCCTAGGGAAAAAATACACATACCATTGTAATCGGGCGAGTTTCTACATTCAAATGCAATCGGAATTTTTGGGTTAGGTCAATCCGTTCGCGAGATATGAGAGTTTAAAGCTAAGAAATGGTTGAGAAGACAACAAATTTTTCGCAATTCTGCTGCTCCAATCGCTTAACCAGAATGGCCTAGGGGAAAAATACACGTACCGTTGTAATCGGGCGAGTTTCTACTTTCAGACGCAATAGGAATTTTTCGGTTAAGTCATTCCGTTCGCGAGATATGGGAGTTTGAAGCTAAGAAATGGTCTAGAAGACAACAAATTTTTCGCAATTCTGCTGCACCAAACGCTTAACCAGAATGGGCTAGGGAAAAAATACACATACCGTTGTAATCGGGCGAGTTTCTACTTTCAGACGCAACAGCAATTTTTGGGTTAGGTCAATCCGTTCGCGAGATATGGGAGTTTGAAGCCAAGAAATGGTTGAGAAGGCAAAAAATTTTTCGAAATTTTGCTGCTCCAAAGGCTTAACTAGAATGCCCTAGGGAAAAAATACACATACCTTTGTAATCGGGCGAGTTTCTATATTCAAATGCAATAGGAATTTTTGGGTTAGGTCAATCCGTTCGCGAGATATGAGAGATTGATGCTAAGAAATGGTTGAGAAGACAACAAATTTTTCGCAAATCTGCTGCTCCAAACGCTTAACCAGAATGGCCTAGGGAAAAAATACCCATACCGTTGTAATCGGGCGAGTTTCTACATTCAGATACAATAGGAATTTTTGGGTTCTGTCAATCCGTTCGCGAGATATGGGACTTTGAAGCTAAGAAATGGTTGACAAGACAACAAATTTTTCGCAATTCTGCTGCTCCAATCGCTTAACCAGAATGGCCTAGGGGAAAAATACACGTACCGTTGTAATCGGGCGAGTTTCTACTTTCAGATACATAAGGAATTTTTGGGTTAGGTCAATCCGTTCGCGAGATATGGGAGTTTGAAACTAAGAAATGGTTGAGAAGGCAAAAGATTTTTCGCAATTCTGGTGCTCCAAACGCTTAACCAGAATGCCCTAGGGCAAAAATACACATACCGTCGTAATCGGGCGAGGTTCTACTTTCAAATGCAATAGGAATTTTTGGGTTAGGTCAATCCGTTCGCGAGATATGAGAGTTTGAAGCTAAGAAATGGTTGAGAAGACAACAAATTTTTCGCACTTCTGCTGCTCCAATCGCTTAACCAGAATGCCCTAGGGGAAAAATACACATACCGTTGTAATCGGGCAAGTTTCTTCTTTCAGATGCATAAGGAATTTTTGGGTTAGGTCAATCCGTTCGCGAGATATGGGAGTTTGAAGACAAGAAATGGTTGAGAAGGCAACAAATTTTTCGCAATTTTGCTGCTCCAAAGGCTTAACCAGAATGCCCTAGGGAAAAAATACACATACCATTGTAATCGGGCGAGTTTCTACATTCAAATGCAATCGGAATTTTTGGGTTAGGTCAATCCGTTCGCGAGATATGAGAGTTTAAAGCTAAGAAATGGTTGAGAAGACAACAAATTTTTCGCAATTCTGCTGCTCCAATCGCTTAACCAGAATGGCCTAGGGGAAAAATACACGTACCGTTGTAATCGGGCGAGTTTCTACTTTCAGACGCAATAGGAATTTTTCGGTTAAGTCATTCCGTTCGCGAGATATGGGAGTTTGAAGCTAAGAAATGGTCTAGAAGACAACAAATTTTTCGCAATTCTGCTGCACCAAACGCTTAACCAGAATGGGCTAGGGAAAAAATACACATACCGTTGTAATCGGGCGAGTTTCTACTTTCAGACGCAACAGCAATTTTTGGGTTAGGTCAATCCGTTCGCGAGATATGGGAGTTTGAAGCCAAGAAATGGTTGAGAAGGCAAAAAATTTTTCGAAATTTTGCTGCTCCAAAGGCTTAACTAGAATGCCCTAGGGAAAAAATACACATACCTTTGTAATCGGGCGAGTTTCTATATTCAAATGCAATAGGAATTTTTGGGTTAGGTCAATCCGTTCGCGAGATATGAGAGATTGATGCTAAGAAATGGTTGAGAAGACAACAAATTTTTCGCAAATCTGCTGCTCCAAACGCTTAACCAGAATGGCCTAGGGAAAAAATACCCATACCGTTGTAATCGGGCGAGTTTCTACATTCAGATACAATAGGAATTTTTGGGTTCTGTCAATCCGTTCGCGAGATATGGGACTTTGAAGCTAAGAAATGGTTGACAAGACAACAAATTTTTCGCAATTCTGCTGCTCCAATCGCTTAACCAGAATGGCCTAGGGGAAAAATACACGTACCGTTGTAATCGGGCGAGTTTCTACTTTCAGACGCAATAGGAATTTTTCGGTTAAGTCATTCCGTTCGCGAGATAGGGGAGTTTGAAGCTAAGAAATGGTCTAGAAGACAACA
Organism: Ptiloglossa arizonensis; assembly: GCF_051014685.1. NCBI lineage: Eukaryota > Metazoa > Arthropoda > Insecta > Hymenoptera > Colletidae > Ptiloglossa > Ptiloglossa arizonensis. Next base: position 230,396 of record NW_027479085.1, read on the forward strand.
AATTTTTCGCAATTCTGCTGCTCCAAACGCTTAACCAGAATGGCCTAGGGAAAAAATACACATACCGTTGTAATCGGGCGAGTTTCTACCTTCAAATTCAATAGGAATTTTTGGGTTAGATCAATCCGTTCGCGCGATATGAGAGTTTGAAGCTAAGAAATGGTTCAGAAGACAACAAATTTTTCGCACTTCTGCTGCTCCAATCGCTTAACCAGAATGCCCTAGGGGAAAAATACACGTACCGTTGTAATCGGGCGAGTTTCTTCTTTCGGATGCATAAGGAATTTTTGGGTTAGGTCAATCCGTTCGCGAGATATGGGAGTTTGAAGACAAGAAATGGTTGAGAAGGCAAAAAATTTTCCGCAATTTTGCTGCTCCAAACGCTTAACCAGAATGCCCTAGGGAAAAAATACACATACCTTTGTAATCGGGCGAGTTTCTACATTCAAATGCAATAGGAATTTTTGGGTTAGGTCAATCCGTTCGCGAGATATGAGAGATTGATGCTAAGAAATGGTTGAGAAGACAACAAATTTTTCGCAAATCTGCTGCTCCAAACGCTTAACCAGAATGGCCTAGGGAAAAAATACCCATACCGTTGTAATCGGGCGAGTTTCTACATTCAGATACAATAGGAATTTTTGGGTTCTGTCAATCCGTTCGCGAGATATGGGACTTTGAAGCTAAGAAATGGTTGACAAGACAACAAATTTTTCGCAATTCTGCTGCTCCAATCGCTTAACCAGAATGGCCTAGGGGAAAAATACACGTACCGTTGTAATCGGGCGAGTTTCTACTTTCAGACGCAATAGGAATTTTTCGGTTAAGTCATTCCGTTCGCGAGATATGGGAGTTTGAAGCTAAGAAATGGTCTAGAGGACAACAAATTTTTCGCAATTCTGCTGCTCCAAACGCTTAACCAGAATGGCCTAGGGAAAAAATACACATACCGTTGTAATCGGGCGAGTTTCTACCTTCAAATTCAATAGGAATTTTTGGGTTAGATCAATCCGTTCGCGCGATATGAGAGTTTGAAGCTAAGAAATCGTTGAGAAGACAACAAATTTTTCGCACTTCTGCTGCTCCAATCGCTTAACCAGAATGCCCTAGGGGAAAAATACACGTACCGTTGTAATCGGGCGAGTTTCTTCTTTCGGATGCATAAGGAATTTTTGGTTTAGGTCAATCCGTTCGCGAGATATGGGAGTTTGAAGACAAGAAATGGTTGAGAAGGCAAAAAATTTTTCGCAATTTTGCTGCTCCAAACGCTTAACCAGAATGCCCTAGGGAAAAAATACACATACCGTTGTAATCGGGCGAGTTTCTACATTCAAATGCAATAGGAATTTTTGGGTTAGGTCAATCCGTTCGCGAGATATGAGAGTTTGAAGCTAAGAAATGGTTGAGAAGACAACAAATTTTTCGCAAATCTGCTGCTCCAAACGCTTAACCAGAATGGGCTAGGGAAAAAATACGCATACCGTTGTAATCGGGCGAGTTTCTACATTCAGATACAATAGGAATTTTTGGGTTTTGTCAATCCGTTCGCGAGATATGGGACTTTGAAGCTAAGAAATGGTTGAGAAGGCAAAAGATTTTTCGCAATTCTGGTGCTCCAAACGCTTAACCAGAATGCCCTAGGGCAAAAATACACATACCGTCGTAATCGGGCGAGTTTCTACTTTCAAATGCAATAGGAATTTTTGGGTTAGGTCAATCCGTTCGCGAGATATGAGAGTTTGAAGCTAAGAAATGGTTGAGAAGACAACAAATTTTTCGCACTTCTGCTGCTCCAATCGCTTAACCAGAATGCCCTAGGGGAAAAATACACATACCGTTGTAATCGGGCAAGTTTCTCCTTTCAGATGCATAAGGAATTTTTGGGTTAGGTCAATCCGTTCGCGAGATATGGGAGTTTGAAGACAAGAAATGGTTGAGAAGGCAACAAATTTTTCGCAATTTTGCTGCTCCAAAGGCTTAACCAGAATGCCCTAGGGAAAAAATACACCTACCATTGTAATCGGGCGAGTTTCTACATTCAAATGCAATCGGAATTTTTGGGTTAGGTCAATCCGTTCGCGAGATATGAGAGTTTAAAGCTAAGAAATGGTTGAGAAGACAACAAATTTTTCGCAAATCTGCTGCTCCAAACGCTTAACCAGAATGGCCTAGGGAAAAAATACGCATACCGTTGTAATCGGGCGAGTTTCTACATTCAGATACAATAGGAATTCTTGGGTTCGGTCAATCCGTTCGCGAGATATGGGACTTTGAAGCTAAGAAATGGTTGACAAGACAACAAATTTTTCGAAATTCTGCTGCTCCAATCGCTTAACCAGAATGCACTAGGGGAATAATACACGTACCGTTGTAATCGGGCGAGTTTCTTCTTTCAGATGCATAAGGAATTTTTGGGTTAGGTCAATCTGTTCGCGAGATATGGGAGTTTGAAGCTAAGAAATGGTTGAGAAGACAACAAATTTTTCGCAAATCTGCTGCTCCAAACGCTTAACCAGAATGCCCTAGGGAAAAAATACACATACCGTTGTAATCGGGCGAGTTTCTACTTTCAGACGCAACAGGAATTTTTGGGTTAGGTCAATCCGTTCGCGAGATATGGGACTTTGAAGCTAAGAAATGGTTGACAAGACAACAAATTTTTCGCAATTCTGCTGCTCCAATCGCTTAACCAGAATGGCCTAGGGGAAAAATACACGTACCGTTGTAATCGGGCGAGTTTCTACTTTCAGACGCAATAGGAATTTTTCGGTTAAGTCATTCCGTTCGCGAGATATGGGAGTTTGAAGCTAAGAAATGGTCTAGAAGACAACAAATTTTTCGCAATTCTGCTGCACCAAACGCTTAACCAGAATGGACTAGGGAAAAAATACACATACCGTTGTAATCGGGCGAGTTTCTACTTTCAGACGCAACAGCAATTTTTGGGTTAGGTCAATCCGTTCGCGAGATATGGGAGTTTGAAGACAAGAAATGGTTGAGAAGGGAAAAAATTTTTCTAAATTTTGCTGCTCCAAAGGCTTAACCAGAATGCCCAAGGGAAAAAATACACATACCTTTGTAATCGGGCGAGTTTCTATATTCAAATGCAATAGGAATTTTTGGGTTAGGTCAATCCGTTCGCGAGATATGAGAGATTGATGCTAAGAAATGGTTGAGAAGACAACAAATTTTTCGCAAATCTGCTGCTCCAAACGCTTAACCAGAATGCCCTAGGGGAAAAATACACGTACCGTTGTAATCGGGCGAGTTTCTACTTTCAGATGCATAAGGAATTTTTGGGTTAGGTCAATCCGTTCGCGAGATATGGGAGTTTGAAGCTAAGAAATGGTCTAGAAGACAACAAATTTTTCGCAATTCTGCTGCACCAAACGCTTAACCAGAATGGGCTAGGGAAAAAATACACATACCGTTGTAATCGGGCGAGTTTCTACTTTCAGACGCAACAGCAATTTTTGGGTTAGGTCAATCCGTTCGCGAGATATGGGAGTTTGAAGCCAAGAAATGGTTGAGAAGGCAAAAAATTTTTCGAAATTTTGCTGCTCCAAAGGCTTAACCAGAATGCCCAAGGGAAAAAATACACATACCTTTGTAATCGGGCGAGTTTCTGTATTCGAATGCAATAGGAATTTTTGGGTTAGGTCAATCCGTTCGCGAGATATGGGACTTTGAAGCTAAGAAATGGTTGACAAGACAACAAATTTTTCGAAATTCTGCTGCTCCAATCGCTTAACCAGAATGCACTAGGGGAATAATGCACGTACCGTTGTAATCGGGCGAGTTTCTTCTTTCAGATGCATAAGGAATTTTTGGGTTAGGTCAATCTGTTCGCGAGATATGGGAGTTTGAAGCTAAGAAATGGTTGAGAAGACAACAAATTTTTCGCAAATCTGCTGCTCCAAACGCTTAACCAGATTGCCCTAGGGAAAAAATACACATACCGTTGTAATCGGGCGAGTTTCTACTTTCAGACGCAACAGGAATTTTTTGGTTAGGTCAATCCGTTCGCGAGATATGGGACTTTGAAGCTAAGAAATGGTTGACAAGACAACAAATTTTTCGCAATTCTGCTGCTCCAATCGCTTAACCAGAATGGCCTAGGGGAAAAATACACGTACCGTTGTAATCGGGCGAGTTTCTACTTTCAGACGCAATAGGAATTTTTCGGTTAAGTCATTCCGTTCGCGAGATATGGGAGTTTGAAGCTAAGAAATGGTCTAGAAGACAACAAATTTTTCGCAATTCTGCTGCACCAAACGCTTAACCAGAATGGGCTAGGGAAAAAATACACATACCGTTGTAATCGGGCGAGTTTCTACTTTCAGACGCAACAGCAATTTTTGGGTTAGGTCAATCCGTTCGCGAGATATGGGAGTTTGAAGCCAAGAAATGGTTGAGAAGGCAACAAATTTTTCGCAATTCTGCTGCTCCAAACGCTTAACCAGAATGGCCTAGGGAAAAAATACCCATACCGTTGTAATCGGGCGAGTTTCTACATTCAGATACAATAGGAATTTTTGGGTTCTGTCAATCCGTTCGCGAGATATGGGACTTTGAAGCTAAGAAATGGTTGACAAGACAACAAATTTTTCGCAATTCTGTTGCTCCAATCGCTTAACCAGAATGGCCTAGGGGAAAAATACACGTACCGTTGTAATCGGGCGAGTTTCTACTTTCAGACGCAATAGGAATTTTTCGGTTAAGTCATTCCGTTCGCAGGATATGGGAGTTTGAAGCTAAGAAATGGTCTAGAAGACAACAAATTTTTCGCAATTCTGCTGCTCCAAACGCTTAACCAGAATGGCCTAGGGAAAAAATACACATACCGTTGTAATCGGGCGAGTTTCTACCTTCAAATTCAATAGGAATTTTTGGGTTAGATCAATCCGTTCGCGAGATATGAGAGTTTGAAGCTAAGAAATGGTTGAGAAGACAACAAATTTTTCCAAAATCTGCTGCTCCAAACGCTTAACCAGAATGGCCTAGGGAAAAAATACGCATACCGTTGTAATCGGGCGAGTTTCTACATTCAGATACAATAGGAATTTTTGGGTTTTGTCAATCCGTTCGCGAGATATGGGACTTTGAAGCTAAGAAATGGTTGATAAGACAACAAATTTTTCGCACTTCTGCTGCTCCAATCGCTTAACCAGAATGCCCTAGGGGAAAAATACACGTACCGTTGTAATCGGGCGAGTTTCTACTTTCAGATGCATAAGGAATTTTTGGGTTAGGTCGATCCGTTCGCGAGATATGGGAGTTTGAAGCCAAGAAATGGTTGAGAAGGAAAAAATTTTTCGCAATTCTGCTGCTCCAAACGCTTAACCAGAATGGCCTAGGGAAAAAATACGCATACCGTTGTAATCGGGCGAGTTTCTACATTCAGATACAATAGGAATTCTTGGGTTCGGTCAATCCGTTCGCGAGATATGGGACTTTGAAGCTAAGAAATGTTGACAGGACAACAAATTTTTCGCAATTCTGCTGCTCCAATCGCTTAACCAGAATGGCCTAGGGGAAAAATACACGTACCGTTGTAATCGGGCGAGTTTCTACTTTCAGACGCAATAGGAATTTTTCGGTTAAGTCATTCCGTTCGCGAGATATGGGAGTTTGAAGCTAAGAAATGGTCTAGAAGACAACAAATTTTTCGCAATTCTGCTGCACCAAACGCTTAACCAGAATGGGCTAGGGAAAAAATACACATACCGTTGTAATCGGGCGAGTTTCTACTTTCAGACGCAACAGCAATTTTTGGGTTAGGTCAATCCGTTCGCGAGATATGGGAGTTTGAAGCCAAGAAATGGTTGAGAAGGCAAAAAATTTTTCGAAATTTTGCTGCTCCAAAGGCTTAACCAGAATGCCCAAGGGAAAAAATACACATACCTTTGTAATCGGGCGAGTTTCTATATTCGAATGCAATAGGAATTTTTGGGTTAGGTCAATCCGTTCGCGAGATATGAGAGATTGATGCTAAGAAATGGTTGAGAAGACAACAAATTTTTCGCAAATCTGCTGCTCCAAACGCTTAACCAGAATGGCCTAGGGAAAAAATACCCATACCGTTGTAATCGGGCGAGTTTCTACATTCAGATACAATAGGAATTTTTGGGTTCTGTCAATCCGTTCGCGAGATATGGGACTTTGAAGCTAAGAAATGGTTGACAAGACAACAAATTTTTCGCAATTCTGTTGCTCCAATCGCTTAACCAGAATGGCCTAGGGGAAAAATACACGTACCGTTGTAATCGGGCGAGTTTCTACTTTCAGACGCAATAGGAATTTTTCGGTTAAGTCATTCCGTTCGCAGGATATGGGAGTTTGAAGCTAAGAAATGGTCTAGAAGACAACAAATTTTTCGCAATTCTGCTGCTCCAAACGCTTAACCAGAATGGCCTAGGGAAAAAATACACATACCGTTGTAATCGGGCGAGTTTCTACCTTCAAATTCAATAGGAATTTTTTGGGTTAGATCAATCCGTTCGCGAGATATGAGAGTTTGAAGCTAAGAAATGGTTGAGAA